>NW_015667306.1:1090058-1099847 GCF_001515625.1 Sinocyclocheilus rhinocerous
AGTTCATTATTGGAGCTGAGCTGAATGAGAGAGAGAAAAGGAGTAAGAGAGAGAGATACAGAGTGTGTGCAGAGCAGGGGAACGTGAGGAACAGTATTGAGAACCGCTGCTTTAGAACATTGATTTTGAAACTTGTGAATCCATTAGAATCGTTAGAAGACAGAATTGCGATTCATATATGAATAGATTTTTACATGCACCTCTAGTTTTCATTTCCTTTTCTCTAAAGCAGCGCAGAATGGCCTCGCACCCTTCGTTGCATGTTCCCGGGGGCGGGGTTTATCTGGGTTTGTGACGTCACAAACCCGGGAAGTAACTTGTTGTAGTCATTTATGCTCAAACAGCAACATTATACACTAACTAACGTTAAAAATTTTAAATCGCAATCAACCACCCCTTTAATTTACCTGACCTTTCCAGGTTAAAAAAAAAAAAAATCTAACTTTTAAATTAGACTCCTTCGTATGTCCTGGTTCTTCCAAGAAAAATATCTTGAATTTTAGTTATTGCAACTTGTGTTAATGCTTGTTTTGTCTTATTTTAAGCCATGATTAGAAGTTTACTGAGGCCCCCAATTTAGAACCAAAGTTTTAGAAGCTCCGGAGTTTAGTCATAACTTCTACCAGCAAAAAGAAAACTACATTTCACAATTACAAAAGAGATTGCATACACTTTAGTTTAAACCAGCATTTAATACTCTTTTGAAGCACATGTATTTTGATTTCCAAACGTATGCAGTCCATTCAGTTTTCATGTATAAAATATGTGAAAAAATGTCACCAACTGTCCTCTAGTCTCACTCAGTCGAGTCTCTTGGAGTTCTGAGTGCACAGATAGGCTTTCCTGCATGCCTACAATCACAAACAGGACGTTTTTCAGCATGTTCATGACAATCAGTGTTCCATGGTGACCATAGACCCCATTGGGCTTCACCGTCACTGACTAAAACAGGAAGTATATCTACACCGTTATAAGACTGAGAGGTGTGTGTAGGCACCAATCATCCTGAACATGCTTCACATGTGCTTGAATGCAGGAAGAAACATTATCTGACAGGAAGCAGAATCCAGAAGTACTAGCTCATGACATGCTCGGTGGAAAATCTTTGAAGCCTCCAAAGAATCTGGATTGAGTTTTTGTACTGATCTTTTCCAACCTACTGAAAACTAATGAAAAATATTAATACATAACTGTAAACATAACAGAAAAACAAGATCCTCTGGCCTCTAAGGAATGTTAGTAACATGTCAAACCATAATCGGAGTTCCCACTTATATGGTTACCTGTGGAGCGGTTCAGCAGAAACTTAAGCCCAAAACCTTGAGGTGCAATAGAGGTGAAATATGATAAATAATGAACACACTCTATCCCTCTTTTTTCATATCAATATTCCCCATCTACTATTAATAAAACTGTAGAAGTTTAACAGCAAGGTTAAAACGAATCTTTACCACATCATAAAAACCAACCAGATTCTAGATGCCCTAAAAACAGGAAGAGGGGAGGTTAAAACTAACTCCATTTACAAGCGATCATTATCTGCTTTGGGTCAGAACCCTGTGCAATTTATCCAAAATCTGTTTGTAATTTTAAAAACTCAGCTGGGTCCCACCTCCACATTTCTCAAAGAAAGATTCCCTTATCATGTTTTACACTGGGACAGAAAAGGTTTTAATGCTTAAGTTGGAAGAGATCAGTGTTTTGAAGCCGAGAGGCTTGCATTGCATGCTAAAAAGTGCTGTCCTTTTGATTGTGATGATAAGCCTGATTTCGAAAGACAGGCTGGAAAAAAGGTCTAAAGGTGCGGTCACATTTGCTGTTGTTTGGCAAAATTTTGCAGGCGAAATCCAGTCATTCCAATAGGAATCCACGCAATTGGGAATTTCTTGCAAGGGCAAAAAAATTCCCCACACAGATTTCGCTCATGTTCAAGTTGGTCATGCAGATTCGCCTGGTTTGAAACTGACTTCTGTGTGAGCTGTGCTTCATTCATCTCTATGCTATTGACAATGGACTTGTTTTTGCACACAAAATTTCGCAAATGTGACCGAACCTTAAGGAAATGGGCGAGTTATTGGAGATAAACCAGAGATGCAGGGGAAGTTAACTGGTGACGTATGGTTTAGTGGAAGATTGGCCGTACAATCCATAGAAATCAGGGTGCCTGTGGCTCTGTGAGGCGTCAATCCAGTCGTGCATGGAGAGCCCCTGGAGAGGCTGGGACATTGAGGGCGTGGAGGGCAGGGGGTGGGTGTAGTCCTGTGTCCAAGGGAAAGATCCCGAGCGCGGGTAGGGAGGATGGCCATGGTGGTTCGATATGGAGGGGACGCTAGAGCAGTAGCAGTTGTCCATCGTGCACATGAGAATCTTACGGCCGCCGTACTGCGGCAGCATGGCCTGCTGGGACGAGCTGGGGTTGGGGTAGTCAGCAGGAGTAAAAACGGAGCTGGAATGATGGACAGACTGGGCGCTGCTGCTACTGCTGAGGCCTACAATGTGCTGGGTGGAGCTACAGGGAGCCATGGGCGGCTGCGACGCCGGCCCGTCTATGGAGTTGGAACCTTGACCCAGGAACTGCTGTTTGCTCATGGGGCCTGACGAGGACTCCAGCAGGCTGGTGCTGCTTTCAGGGAAGGCCGTGGAGTGTTTGCGTTTCTCAACCCCGGAGGTATTCACACTGGAGGAGTGGACAGAAACGCTCTGGAGGAAGTGCGCAGGAGTACTGAATGGTGCTGGAAACAAGGGGACGAGGACAAAGAGTTTGATTTGTGGAAAAAACTATGTTGAACAGAAACATTTTGACAGTGGTTTTCAAATGGTTGTGCTTAAGGACCTAGATTTTACAAACTATCAACCAAATATTGTTTATCAGACAAAAAAAAGAAACAACAACAATAATGGTTTCTTGCATGGTTTTTTTTGTTTGTTTGATTCTTGAGGATGAGGGCATTCCAGGGTCAATGATGAATAAAAGATAACGAAAATGAAAAATTGTCATTGTATTTAAACGTCATTGTACTTTTTATATTTATGTTAGTTTCATATGGGTTTGACAGGCTTTAAGAAATGTTTCAATATAATGGCTCCAATGTCACATGGTGTAGCCAAGGAAAAACTGACATTTTCATGACAGCAACATTCACACCTTGAATAAATGTGAGCGTACACATCTTAATCCTTAAATAAAAATTTTAAGAAAGAAGTATTTTTACAGATAACAAGGTCAAATGATCTGATATTTAAGACCTATTGACCTGTTTTGTTCTTGCATGTTTCTCAATGTTGTTTGCACCGCATAAGCCTAACATTTTGTATTTTATGCCCCTAAAAAGATCTCATTTAAGTTTAATTAAGAAATTTAAAACATGCTCGTCATAAAGTAGGTGAATTCATGCATGTATGAACTGCATTTTCAATTTAAAAGGTGCAAAAAATTCTATATGGGTACCTTTCTAATTTGGCTTGCTTCTACCAAGTGACATAAATTTGTGGCAAAAAATGTACTATCATAACTACGCATGATTATGTGGCTAGTGGCATTTTGTTATTTTCATTCACGATTGTTTTATCCTAGAATCCATGATCCAATTAGAAAAGATGTGCGACCCACCAATTGTCACTGAACCACTCCAGTTTTTACTCACCTTCCAGTATTTTTCGCAAGTTCTTTTCCTTTTTTGAGACTTCAGACAGGAATATTTTGGAATTAAGATGACCCACTTTGCAAGGAGGCAGAACACTGCCCGTGCTTGACTGTGATCTGTAAAAAGACCATTACACATGACCAGATTACTACATATTCAAAATGTGATTTAGTATTCAACATATACATTTCTGCAGTTTGGCTCATAAACGGCATACCTGTCCATGAGTATTTTCACTGGTTTTGTGTTCTACAAAGCAAAACAGAACAGAACAAAATATTAATCTCCCTGCAGTCTACAAGCTGCTGCTTGACTGCCTCTTTGTCTGTAAACATGGAAAAATCTGGAAGTGCAGATCTGCTGATAACAACCACACACAGACAGGGAAACATTTCTCACAGGTATGGGCACATTCACACTGTGTGTTTATGAGAGTATGTGGGTGAGAGCAAGGGGATTTATAGCATAAGTCAGATGGGAGTGTGTTCAAGGAAATATTCACTGTGTCCGAAAACCAAGGCAGCTGCCTTACTGCCCAGTTAGACAGACAGTGCTTTCATATGAAGGAAACTGGTTTCAGACAAATTTCCAAGACACCATGACATCATGTTTAATAATCGAAAACAGGCAATATTTAATCACTACACTGCTTTTTTCTTGCTAGACATGGAATTATATGTGGAAAACAAAAGAATTATAAATTCAAAGTTGTTTACATTAATCAAAAATGACATTTGTGAATTAATTTACTTCTTTCAAACACTTCATCAGACAGCATTTTTTCAGACAGCAGCATCCAAAACACACTCAGGATTGTGGGATATCATAGACAGTGAAGGACGAGCAGATGAAAGACAGAATCGACCTCACCTTCATAATGTTAATATCCTCTGCCTTGTCAAACACAACTTGGACAGAGCTAAGCAGTTTCTTGGCCTCCTGACGGCGTTCATTGAGCTGGAGGGTTTGGGTCGAGTTCTCCTGGCAGTATTTGGAGTGTGCTTTATCCAGCACCTCTAGAGTTCTCCCCAGGTCATCTTCTAAGAGCTGGTGCATTTTGTGATACTGCACACGCACCTCCTTCTTCAGCTGCCGTACCTTATCCTGCACAACACACACACACAAGGGCGCATACTGAATCTCTATAGTCTCCCTCACTGTGAACACTTAAACAAATAGCTCTCTGTAGGAAAGGAAACTGAATATAACACTAAAGATATCTTTTTGATGTCTCAGTCATTTGAAATTGAAAATAAATGAAGAGTTGTGTTTCATTTTGTCTGCTTCTCAGATGTTTACTCTGAGAAAAATCCCCAGCAATTTCACATGTTTTCTAGTTTCAGAAAAAAAAAATCACAACAATGGCTTAAACTGTGCTCAGACTTTAACATGCAATCAAAAGACAAGGATTTTAATAAGAACTTCTCATTAACATTCTCCCAAAACCAAATTATCTGAGCTATACTACCCACACTGATTTTATAGATCTATATTCTTATTGTATTGTAAAATTATCGTGATAACTTTTAGTAGAAACATCAGAGACAAAGGTGATTAATAAATCAACCTGAATTGAGTATCTGTGCTATCTAAATTATATTTAAGATACTTTCTTAATATACTCTATAGATCTTAATATACTTTCACAAGATCATCTGGAACCACACAACACCTTTTGATTTTAGAAAAGCTTGTATACAGGTAAACTTTTTACCATTAAACTGCATTTTGCTTAGATATTTGTCCTAATTTCTGTACATATTTCAATATTATTTTAGTATTATTTATATACTCATAGTATTTATTATTATTTTGAAATAGCTTTTGTTTTTGTGTTTTAAGTTTTCATTTTAATTTCAACTGAAGTTTTAGTAAATTTGTTATGTGCTATTGCCATTTAAAAAAATTCATTTATTTAGTTTTATTTTATTAAGTTTTAGTCATTTCAGTACTTCAACTTCAACTTATTCAGTTAGTTGCCAAGACTGCTTCTAATTTTCAAGAGTTTTTTAAGTTTAGGTATTTCATGTAATATTTACATTGTATTTTATTTCAGTTTTTTTTTAAATTAATGAAAACGTTTTTTTTTTTTTATAGTTTTCGTTTCAGTTAATATTAACAACACTTTCATATTTATGTCAAAACGTGCAGGTCATTATGTCAGTCGAGATGAGTCAGTCATAAAAAGTTCAGATTTTGATCCTGACAATTTTGTTTTCATAGCTTAATATGAGAACATTCCACATTGTGTCGGCACAACTTAACTAATCACTTTTGTTGTTCATGTATGCAGGTTGAATGAAATGTGTTTATGATTTGATTGCATTAGATCCATTAGATTTAATTTTTTTCTTTTCTTATTTCTGTTGTTTTAAAACTTATCTTCAATAGTAATTGTTATTTTTATATTTTTATGTGGATCTCAGGAAAACCAGCAGCTATTGTAAAAGCTAACAGAGATCCATATTCAAAACAAGGAGAATTTGACAAGACCTCTCCTTGACAGTATTGTTTTGTAGTACAACATACTTGTCTAATTAATTTTCCTTAAACAACAAAAATAAAACTGCAAACAGGGAGACACAAAGGTCCACACAAGGCTTAAGCACAGACACTGCCAATGTCATACCAAAACCAGCCTCTTACATATTCATTAGCTGCAGTAGAGGGTGAGGGGAGACACATGCAGACAGATAGACAGAGGAAGACAGAAGTGTGTGTGTGTGTGTGCATGCTCCTATCGACATCTCCTTACCTCCACTAGTAGTTTGTCAGACTCTAACTTATACAGCTGCTCCTCGATGTCTTTCACTCGATCGTCAATGCGATCCTGCTGCTTCATTAGCATATGCTGAAGGGAGGGGAAAACAACACAAATCAAACCTTTTTTCCACAGATCCATGATCTGCCAAGCTCAACAAAACAGAACGACTCCAGGATCAAGGATCATCTGAACTATGAACTATTTTTAGAAATATTTTTCATTTTAAGTCAAACTCAAGATAACAAAAGCAATGCACTCCAAAATAAGACTCCAAACATCCCAAAGACCCTCTACATAACTTAAAAAAAAAAAAATCATAATACAGCAAATGAGGAAATCATCTATCACAGTTCAAATCACAATATAAAAATCTACACAATTTTTGTGACTAAATCTTGCAGCTCTATACTGTAAATAAATACATTTAGATTATAAACAATCAAAATAAAACACTTTCTAAAAGAGATTAAATATTTTATTTATTTACTTGCATGTCATGTGACCATTAGCCGACATCAGATAACTCTGAACATTGACTGTGTTGAATTATTAAAATATTACGCTAAAATCTCAAGGGGTACTGCAAGAAAATATTTTGCTGTGTCAAAGGGGTTTAGCTGACAAAAAAAACTTTAGGAATATCTGATCTAGGAGCTGGATAAAAGCTTTTTTTATGTGACGTTTAAAAAAATTATTTAAGCATTCTGTGAAAAACCAATAGGAAATAAATAAATAAAGTGGGAGGTCATTGTTGCACATCATCTTCATTTTGGAGGATAACGATTACTAAATTAAATTAAAGCAAAAAATGACATTAAAACATCCTTTGCATTAAAGGCAGTCCCATAATGCACCACAACAACTGAACTACAAAAGAAATATTTTTCATTTTAAAGTCAAACCCAAGCTAACTAAAGTAACACATCTACTCCAAAATACGACCCCAAACATCCCTTGCTATGACATCCAAAAAAAAACAAAAAAAAAATCTTATTACAGCAAATGAGGAAAACAACATGTCGGCAATGAGACTTATTCATCAGAAGCACACGCACACGTTTCCTTTGTGATTCTGCCTGCTATTAGGTGTCAGGACAGGTTTTAAATTGGATTCAGAGGAAGCCACTAACCCCAAAGCTCCCCCATCCCCCAGCCAAATCAAAGCCTGACAGTGTGCTGAAGCTTTTATAATCCCCCTTATACTCGGTCTCACATGCCCACAAGAAGAAGACTGCACCTCACCACACCAAACTCCACTGGATGCTGAATAACAAGCCAATTTAGTTGTTTAATCACATAAATGACCATGCAACATGCAATAGGTTGATTGCAAAGGGAGAATGCAGCTGTCATAACAACAATAACGCACACTGTGCATGCACGAGTGTGCGCATTAATAAGTGTGGAAATTTGAAGCAGAGCGAGAGGGGGCAAGGCCGTCTCGGCCTCTCATTTTTCTCGCTATCTCTCTCTTTGTTTGCATGAGCTTCTTTCAGTGTCAGTGACAGATTCTCATGTTATCCCTGCATAGTGAGATGTGCACGGGACTGCTGCAGGATCTATAGGTCACATGAGAGGAGACACATTCTTGGGGCCTACAGCAACTGGGCTCCTGCAAACCTCTGCATGGGTGCCAGGCAAACAAACAGCATCTCTACAGTCAACAGTTAACAGTGGTCACTGGTCGCCATGGACCAGTGCATAGAGCACAACAATGCGGAAGTAAAATCCATTAAATCTCTAGAAACAGACATGAGCTCTGAGCTCACAAGCCAGTGTAATTTTAACTTCATTATTTTTTTTTTTTTATCTGATTAAATGGCAAATTAGCAATGAAATAATACATTATCTACAATTATGAAGCAAGATTCACTAATCAGAGAACTTTCTGTATCACTATATATTGATATACCAGATATCGTACCCCTTAGGGGTTTGTGAGTTACTAGCTGTTTTCATCACCACGTTTTTATGCGCATTTTGAGGTATCACATCAGAAACAACTGATGGAAATGCCAAATTTCGGAAAAAAACAAACAAAAAAAAAAACGTAATTTGCCAAAACGTTTTTATATTCGCTTGAGGTGGTTTTTGACTTGTGCGAGTTAATGCGAATAATGTAAGATGGAAACGCATTTGCCGAATAATTTCTGACATAGCGAATATTAAACACACGTGACTTACTGTTGGTTACTAGGTTATCAATACTACCGTCATCCGCTCAAACAACTTGATGGAAACGCACCTAATTTGCATTTGTTTGTTTTTTTGCGAACTTTGAAAAGATTCGCTTCACGTTTGGATGGAAGCCCAGCAAATGAAAAGCTAATAATTAATTAAATCATAAAAATGTAAGATTAAAAATAAATAAATAGGGCTGCACAATTAATCAAAATAAAATAAAAACTGCAATATGGCTTAATGCGATTATCAAATGCAATTTAGTATGTTTGAAAGTGATGCAATGTATTCATTTACAGCTCATGATCCAATGTTTCCAGTGTCTCAGAGCAGCTTGGTTTACAACAAATGCTTCTCTACAAAAACTGCATTCTGTTTATAACGCAACATGTGCCAGGATCAATTTATTTTCACATTTGCATAATTTCCAACATTTTTGTAGAAAGGTCACAGCGCGTTACCAGATTTGTAACAAGAAGCGCATAAACCTCTTGTCAACTAAACAAGCTTAAAGGTTTCCCTGCAGTTTTCCACCAATAAATATGCTTAAGGTTTAACATTTAAAAGTGAAGAATTTAAGACATTTGTATTGTAACTTGTAGTAGAATACAGTAAAATTATAATTATCAAGCATTCATTTTTATTTTAAAGCACAATTGCATTGTTACAATAGTTTCTTTTTTTATTTTGTATAAATGAGTTAAAAATAATTAAAATAACGAAAAATAAAGTGATACAATTATCAAGTATTAATTTTTATTCAAAGCACAACTGCATTGTTACAATAATATTTTTATTTTTTAGATTTAGTTTGAGTTAGAGTTCAAACAATTATTAAAAAAACAATAACGAATGTTGATATTAAAACATTGTTTTGGCCTGCATGTTTCAGCAGCAGCAGTATGAGACACTATATTATAAAGATTACATTTTTATCTTATGGCAGTTCAAATCACAATATGATACAAAATAAATCACAACATCATTTTTGTAACTAAATCCTCCAGCACTATACTGTAAATAAATCATTTTAAATGAAAAACAATCAAAATAAAACACTTACTAAAAAAGATTAAATATTTTATTTCTTTACCTGCATGTCATGTGACCTTTAGTCAACATCCGAGAACCGAGAACATGCGAATGTGTTGTTAAATTATTGAAATATTAAGTTAAAAGCTTAATATTTAAAAGTATATA
>NW_015667306.1:1100176-1119768 GCF_001515625.1 Sinocyclocheilus rhinocerous
ATATATATATATATATATATATATATTTAATTTATTAATTACCAAAAAGTACAAAAATTTTATGAATTTCTGTGCTTATTATCGCATCACTTTAATTCGCTTAGCAGCATGTTAATGCCAAATTCAAAGTCAATTATAATTGGATCTCTCCTGAGCTTTGCGTGAGGAGATCTGTTTGAATGGTGAGCGAAGCTGCTGCCCATGTAGAGCGTTCCATTTCAGTTAGCATGCTGTCATTAAAGGCAGCTGTCTATGTAGGCAGCAGACAGCAGAACAGGTCACTACAGTGTGGAACAGATCAATAGTTTTTAACAGATGAGTGTACCATTGCTTTGGTCTTACATACTGGCATTTCGAGCACCTTGTCAACAGTGGTATCAGACTGAGTCACTGATTACACACGGTTGCGAGTTCAGGAAACAAACTTCACGCAGCATACCAGCAGGAAGTTACAGAAAATGACTGCTCTCCTGGTGCCATTTAGCTTATCAGCAATCAAAAGAGGACCTTTTATTTAAGGTTTTTAATTTGTTACAATTGTTGGTGTACAGATGAATGTATCCATGTGCTATACATCTGTGCGAGAGCTTCTCATTTCAAAACACGCAGAAGTGCAGATACGATCTGTCAATCTCTTTTGATTGGGAGCACAGAAGGTAGCATCTAAAGAATCTACAGACTTCTACAGACAATTAACTGTTTCTGTGATAAATGTAAGCCATTTAATTGCAGCGATTCGGAGCCTGATGATTGGCTTGTTGATGGCTTTTTTAAGCTTTTAAGGTGAAGAAGATTGGAGCTCAGACTGAGACCAGAATAATCTGGTTTTGTGAGGTAGTGTGAGGGGCGTGTGTGAATTTCACAGCTAAATGCTGGATTGAGTTGATTTATTTCTGCAGTTTGTAAGTGACTCAAAACAACCTACGTACATTCACAGCAAAGACAAAAGGTCAGGCATCCAGGCAGTTATATGCGAAATGTGCAAACGGCACAGTGCTCTGAATGCATAGTGATAACTTAAAATTCACTTATAAATCGACAAAACCTCACGTGTACTTCACAGTATTCATTCATAATCACAGATGAAAAACTCTGAAAATGTTGTAATGAATGGTGTATGATTTCATAAAACAAATGCGAGTACATCTCCACTTAAAGCCAGGTCAGTATAGACACATCCTACATACAGATCTGACACTTTCCATGAATACAGTAACCTTCCTGTGTGAATAGAGTATTTTGCAGTGAGAACTATTAGATGCATTATCTAACATAAAACTAACCCATCATGAATGAGCACATTTAATATTTATATCCCCTCTTAAATGGTGATTATGGCCTGTCCCACTTCAGAGGTCTTGATCTCATTGACTGTATCCAACATGAAATCTTACAACAACGTCAAAATTTTGACATACTCTGGTGAACTGATATTCTGATATTGTAAAAAAAACAAAAAAACATTATTATTAACCAATTCATTTAAATTTAGACACATCACTTTTTTAAACATGTCCCATAAAAAGGTTGCAAAAACTGAAATAGAACTAGGTTGCTAGAAATAGGTTGCTAAAAATGAATAGAAACTTCTGATATCACATTTAGATTGATCTCCTAAAAGTGAGATATAACTATACACACCAAACACACATTGCTGTGTAGTTCAATAATGTTCAACAATGGGGCTTTAATTTATAAAGCCTAAATTACCTCGGTGGAGATGCTCTATTGTAACTAAGGGTAGATTCAGACTTTATAACTGAATCCATCTAAAAGCTTATCTGGAATTGCTGACAGAACTGTATCCTCCACCTGATCGTTCATCCTGAAATTGATTTCTGTATGTATAAAGTATCTCTATATTCAACAACCTTACTTTTAGATGTGCTCAATATGCTTACACAAGCGTTTTCTGTACTGCTTTTCACCACCACTTTCACAAAATAAATTAGAATTCATTTGAATTAATCATTTAAAAAGAATCACACGTTAGCAGTTTAACAATGGCCTGACAAATCCTTCACTGAAAGAACTCACTTAATTAGAAAGAGTGGTTACTGAATCAACATCTGATTTACTTACTGAACTGCAAAGTTGTTCTATCCAGCTAGTTTGTCTCAAAATACAACAACATGTAGTTAAAGATACACATCTTACTTTTGTAATAAATGATATTTATCGTAAAAAAAATTTTTTTTAATTAAAACATAAACATGAAAGGTGGATGGAAGTTACCTTGCTTGTTTCAACCAGTTTGTTAAATCTGAAGAGTTTATCTAATATTCTGAAAAAAACTAATATCATCTTGGCAGAGGCATGATGACAATGGGAAATGGCACGGCACACGGCATGATGAAGCAAAGCACCATATATTACAGTACAAACTGCTTCCACATAATCACATCGCACATTCATCTGCAGCAGCAGCTTTGTCCAGATGAATTGCCATCACAAAAGACATTGCCGGCAACGTGCCTAATAGATAAGGCAATAGGGATGGGCGATATGGGCTTAAAAATATATCACGATAATTTCTGATATTTATTGCGATAACGATATCAATGACGATAATTTAGGGAATCCTGTTTCTTTAGAGAAAAGTATTATCTTTCCTATTTTTACATCCAGGAAGAAGTGATCGTTGTAGCTGAATAAAACGCAGATCGAGAAATTTTAACTGAGGAAACCTGAAGACAATAAACATGCGATTGATTGCACAAAATATATGGTATCTGTGTTCTTCAAGCAATCTTGTGTATTTTTTATAAGGATAAAGTATATTTATAATGCAATGCTAATCGACATAGCCTTTATCACTGTATATAATGCTATAAAATAGTATGATTTCTGCCTTATTGTGGAGAATTTTTACCGGTATATCGCAAACGATAAGATATCGCCCATCCCTATAAGGCAAACTTGCTTACTACTCCACATCCTCCTTATTTTCCTACTAGACTCGTTTCACTCAAGGTTTGCTTTTGCAGTTCATTTCAGAACACTTTCCACTAAATGATTATGTGTTTATGTGATCCTATGCAGAGCCTACATGTCACGGGTGCAAACAGTGAATGGTATACACCACTTTCACAATAATATGACTGTGATTCCAAACATCTGAAGTCATCTGACTGTACTAAACGTTTCTCAAGGCCGACTGCGAGAGTCATATACGCTGTCCGGGCTTGCCTGCGTGCAGCGGTGTGATAAGAATGGCCTCTCAAATTATTCAGTGACACCACAATCAATTTTCAAGTCTTTCTGGAGCAAAATCTGGAGGACAATTACATTTCGAATGATCTGAGAGTATGACTAATTTCCAGAAAATGGACAAATGTGGGCTGAGCCAGCCATCCACGCATAATTCCTCACTGCTTGTGTCCTATATTTAAAACACAGTTAATGGTGGAAGTTATTTTATGGAGCGTGAATGTCATCGGACCATCCAAAAGAGTAAACGGATTTCAGTCATAAAAAAGGGGAAAAGAAAGAAGAGGAGGAGGAAAAGAGACAGTGGGGTGATCCTCCATCGGATCTCCCATGATCTCATCCCTGCGAACAGGAGTTGGATTATTGGGAACGGAGCAGAGAGGTCACTCCCTTCCTGTGTCTGCCTGGAACTCTACGTCCTATTCCTGAACAAGAGGCGAGGGAGCAAAGAAGGCCAGGCAGTTTTACTGTGGGTCCACTTGAGTCACACTCTCTAAATTTATGCACTTGCGAAAGAAAGAACAGAGGGATGTGTGTGTCTTTCAACAGCAGCTGTGGGTAGAGCAAGCCTTGAGTCCATTTCCTCCCTCTCTTTCCTCCTCCTTTTACAGACACTTGGCTGCTTTAGGAGCCATGACACATTGGCCATCTAAAAAGCATTCCTCCACGCATCCAGAAGTCGTCCCTGCCAAGTCCAGCAGCAGCTCACCTGACAACAGTTCATTATTCTGGGAGGCAGCTGAAGGAACAGTGTTTTTTTTCTCACTCCTACACTGCAGAATGTCTCAGCTAATTTTCTCATTAGCATATCCATCACAGTTTATTTGATAGGTAAAAAGCTTTTAATAAGTAGCTTTGGGGATCAAGACAAATCATTTCAGGAAATAAAAACAGAAAGATGTCTTTACAAAAGCCATTCTTTCACTTTGCAAATTATGTTATCAGCATAACAATTTGAGTTGAACTGAAAAGTGAACATTAATTTCTAATTGCCTTTGTATTTGTTTTGTCTCTTTTCCTTTAAGGGCAGCTGCACTCGAGTTGCATTAAGTTTTTGTGAAACCTGATGATCATGTTCTCCAGCATGATTTGAGATGATCCAAAGAGCCTCACTGAACGAATAACATCTGACCATCTGGACAAAACGTCACATGATCAATGTCACGTTTACTTATTTAATTAGTGACCTAGAAATCTGAAACATTTCTCCATTCACATCAATTTAAGTGGACTTTTGGACCACATTGTATGTATTTGCTAGTATATGATTATCAAGCATTCAGTTTTCCAATATTCAAGAACTTGATGTTGAGATAAAAACTTTAAGATGACAAGTCTATGTAAATAGTCTCATCTATAAAGCAAACAAGATAAGTATTCCTCTGTGAAGTGCTACTCTGCATAGCCTGTTTTATGGACAAGCTCATTATTTCTTTCTGCTATTTGGCAATCAGTCTCACAGGAAAGAAGAAAATATGTGTAGGTGGCATTTGCAGTGAACATTTCAAATCAAGCACTCTGAGAATAACCCTCTTTGGAGACAAAAACTAAATTCTTAGCATAGATTTACTTTTTAATTCTTAATTTTGAAATCATTTACCTTTAAAATTAGATTTTAGATATTAAAGTACTTAAAGTGTCCATTTTAAATTGATAAACCTATGGAACAAATATAACCAAAGATTTTAGTTGTCCTGAACAATAAAGCTACCGAACATTACAAATGGCCCTAAAGCTAGTTTTTTAAACACTTATTCTAACACATTTTGGGGCTATCAGTCACTGTTAACTATAAAGCAGAAGTCCCAATATTTCTCGCTCTGACGAGTGTTAACATTCGGCTGATTGGGCAAAGAGACTCAGGTTATGACAGAAGTAACTAGGAATGGTAGCATAAACTCATGTTCCAGCACAACTAATGTTTCAAGAGGAAGTGATTACTTCAGCCTTTGAAAGGAAGTTCACTCCTCCACCCCATCCATATCCAATGAGTCCGTTCATGATGAAAAAAACATGAAACTGATTAGGGAGACAAAGTTCTGTCCTTTCAAGTCCTCAGTACTTAGGTTTTTGCAATAATTAGGCTAAATTTGGCTCCTCATTAAGCCAAAATTTTCACATTACTGCGATTAGATGTTACAGTGTATAAATATCAGTTTGTACTATGTAATACTAAAGTACTTTCTCTTACTACTGTTTATTACTACAGTATAAATGGATAATACATATGCACAATGAAACATTATTAAATGAATGCATTTTCCTACATTATATGAAAATGAATTGTCCTTGAAACCAGCTTTCAGGAACTTTCTAACATTTTGTTTAAATAAGTAGGCTAATGCAATTTCGTCAAACAAAAATATTTGGCTGAAACACCAAAAAATAATTTTTGGTTTTGGCGGGCTGAAACCACTGGCCCATACAGTGACATTTATTAAGCACTTCTCTGATGATGCATTTGACCATGTTAGTGTCTATTTCATGCACACAACATGAATAATCTACTACAACAGGTAAATTTGTCAGCAATGTTGAGGCACATAAGACCAAAAATAATGCTAAATAGTAATATGTAATATTTGTTCAGCTAACTGAGCACAAGACACTTGGAACAGCATTACCCAGTTACGCAAAAAACTTTATTTTCAGTTTCAATTTCTGGCTAAATGAAAAATTTAATCTTGGTTTCATTTTTTCAGTGAAAAGTTTATTAAAAACGTATAAATACATCTTAATGATCTTATGTGAACAATTCATCTATGCATATGTTACTTTTTTTCCCATTTTGTCCTTGTAAATTTTAATCAAAATGTCATAACTCCATCTTCCCATGAAACAACAGTTCTCTTTGATGACATACGCAGGATCTCTTCAATCATTCAGTCCGCTTATATCTGCCTCCATACAATCAACAAACAATGGATTAAACCAAGTCCCCGCCCTATATTTTATTCTTTTTCAAATAATCCCTTTCACTCAAATGTACACCACCATATGGAAGAAAAGATCTGCTGGTACCGACTTTAATTTGCACAGTAAGTAGCATGTTTAGGCACCTGAACGCGATTTCTACAGAGGGGAATCGATCACGCTTTCTACCGAGGGGGCCCCCAGGGACCACTTGCTGAGGGCCCCTAAAACTCTAAACATGCCTTTGTGCACATTCGCACTGGATTATCTTATCTCCCTCAAAAGAAATTTCTAGAACCATGTATTAAAATTAATTATTATATGTTAGCAAAGTTTATTATAGGTAATACACCAATTTCATAAAGGGGTCACGCATTTCACAGGGCTGCAAACCAGTTAAGGGAATGAGTTAACCAGGTTAACTTGATACACAGTATACCTCTGATGTCTAAAATGGACTGTCGGCTCAGTCCCTGATGCAGGAGGAGTCTAGTTACACCCCTACAGAGAAGTTCAGAGTAGAGCACTCACCCTGATATCATTGCGTCGTACTTCCACGTCGCACACCGCATGCCCGTGGTTGGGAGCACATCTGGAGAAGCAGCAGTACTGGCAGATCGCCACCTGTTCCACATCGCAGTGATAGAGTCTGTACTCATCGTGGTGCGAGCAGCTCCAGGCCCGGACCTCCTCAGCCCCCACCAGGAGGTGTCCAGGAGCGGGACAGGGCTGCTGGAGATGCGTCTGGATGTGAGACTGGCAACACGGTGCATTACAACGAAGACACACTTTTTGCGCTTGAAGAGGAGGCCCTCGCCTACACAGAATGCAATGCAATACGGCCGGAGCTTTCTCGACGTTCAGCGCGTTAAACTTTTCTACAATATTAGTCAGTTTGATGTTTTTCTCCAGGTTTGGTTTCTGGTTGTACGCATGGTTGCACTCCGGGCAGCGCACGTTGGCCGTGTCTTTGGCCCAGGCCTCGCTGATGCAGCCCCGGCAGAAGTTGTGTTTGCACGGCAGCTGCACGGGCTCCACGAACACATGCAAACAAATGGGACAAATGAGCTCCTCCTCGAAGCAGTTACGCCAGTTCTCAGCCATCTCAACCAGTTGATCAGACATCAAGTTTTGAGTTGATCCGCTCGCGGAAGGCAAACATCAAGTTCTAGCACCGTCCCAACAAGGTTTCGCTCATTCTCGTGACTCCTTCATTTAGATCCAAGTGTTAGGTCAGTAGATGAAGACCATACGAGCACAGAAGCCCCAGAGAAACAGCTGTTGATCAGACCCAAACATGCCAAGCGAGCGTTTCTGCTCCTGGCAAAGTTAGTCAGCAATCAAATACCACAGCCGGGCGTGAAAGCAGGAATCTGGCGTTCAGGGTTCTTTCTATTAACGAGATAAACTTCGACAATCTATCGACAAAAGAACACTACTTATGGTGATAATTTAACAAATGGGACAAATGAGTTCCTCCTCGAAGCAGTTCCGCCAGTTCTCAGCCATCTCAACCAGTTGATCAGACATCCAGTTTTGAGTTGATCCGCTCGCAGAAGGCAAACATCAAGTTCTAGCACCGTCCCAACAAGGTTTCGCTCATTCTCGTGACTCCTTCATTTAGATCCAAGTGTTAGGTCAGTAGATGAAGACCATACGAGCACAGAAGCCCCAGAGAAACAGCTGTTGATCAGACCCAAACATGCCAAGGGAGCGTTTCTGCTCCTGGCAAAGTTAGTCAGCAATCAAATACCACAGCCGGGCGTGAAAGCAGGAATCTGGCGTTCAGGGTTCTTTCTATTAACGAGATAAACTTCGACAATCTATCGACAAAAGAACACTACTTATGGTGATAATTTAGGGCGAGCGAAACATTACAGAAAATTGCTCAACTAATCTAAAATGCTATTATGAAAAATCATTATAACCACGGTGTTAGTTTTACGAACTTTATATCCGATTTGTAATAGCTTTTGACAGTCTGAGAACTAAATAAAAGCATAAAACGCAGTATGAATAGTTTATTACCACAATAATAATAGTAATTTAATGTATGCAAAGTTGTTTGTGATCCAAATAGTGGCACATTTACTTTCGTCTTTGTGTTGGGCTACACATTTCTCCCTTCTGAATGAATGACTATTATTTTAAAAAAGAAATCCAAGCAATATATTAAAAACGGTTACTTTACCTGTAAATACCGTTATCGGACGCTATTCTTCAGAGACACCGTAAATTAAGCCATTTATCGGTCAAAACAACCGATAACCGAGTAGAAGCTTGAATATGTGTTAAAAAAAGTATCGGTCAAACCAATTATCAGTGTATTTCCAATTATGGCACCCAAATCAAACCCCAGAGACAGACGGAGCACGCGATAAATGTCTCAGTGACAGATGCCTGACTATCCGCTGAAAGATAACTAAACTACTAGTTAAAGGCTACGACATCGTCTAATATCCAGTGTCAGTCAAGATAAGATCAGTTAAATCCACATGAAAATGCCTTACCGTCGGAAGCATGTAGTATTTTGCTGAGTTTAAAACAGGAAAAGGGTGGCGCCACAAGTTCTCGAAGCGCTGAAAACGTCCTTTCGTAAGCAGCTGTAACTTACAGTCATTCACTGAAGCAGTCGATCACGCATTTGATTTGTGCCCAGGGCACATGACATTTGCCCTGCTGGAATTATAATAAAGTAGACCTGAGCCTCTGTGCTGCTCGTGTAACACTATATCGATAGGATTTCTGTTCCCTGCAACTATAAGAGAGGCAGCCGGTAGAACTAGAAAGACTATTTTATCTATTATAGTGACACGACTTTAAATGAACATACAATTGACGCGTATACATGTATGGCAACATGCTCTCGTAGCATTAAACCACAAAGAGCTGCGATTTTATCATTATCAAAGCTATTCTCTCGCTATCTATGTTGGTTAAACATTACAGAATGATCCTCAACCTGATCCCTGTCCATGTTTCGCCTGATGTTTACCTGGCCGCACTTACCAGAGACGGATTGCATTCATTTTTAGAGCCTAATGTCATGTATTTTAATTTGACGAAGCGAACTCGCCTAAAATATTCATGTATTAAAGCCAGATACCTTTGTTGCTCTTAAAAGAGACGATATCGTTTGGCCCTTGTTATCGCTCATCAGCCATCTTGTTTTCCTGTTTAACGCGAATTAAAAACGACGTATCTGTTTACTTTTCCTCTCATTTGTATGTCCTTTATGTAGACGGCTCACGTAAAGCAAAAAAGATCCAGTTCTGCGATCATCCAGGGATTTCACGCCCTTTAAAATGTTAGTCCTGATTGAAAACAGATGCTTCAGCGCCGTATTCCAATCTGCGTCTGTTATTATTTATGATATTTCCCCCCTTTCAAGCTAATCCTAGATGAGAGGAATGCAGGCACAGGACTGCAACTCAGGATACAGTTCACATACTCCCCCTTCCCTGATCACGTGATCAGCGCGGAGTTCATACATAAAAGTGGGTGGGGTTATTAATCAGGGGCGGGGTTTGATTTAAAGGAACACACCTCTAGTTTTTTTTTTTTGTGAGCTGTCAAACGCTCAAACTCGGATTCTCGCCAGTAAATAAGCCGCTTTTATCAATAGCGATGGCTTAATAAGTGTTTAAGAACAGGAACGTGCAATTACATTCATTTAGAGGAAAAAACAAAAATATTTATTTAGCTACTTACCTTTTTAAGAACAGCTGGTTCAGAATTTAGGTTTGAGGAGTCGGTGCATGTAATTTACAATAGTAAGTCTCTTAAAGGCAGGGGTGTGGACTCGAGTCACTTGACTCGAGACTCGACTCGGACTCGAGTCCCAAATTTGATGACTTGCGACTCGACTCGACATAATTAAAGAAGACTTGAGACTCGACTTAGACTGTGACAGCAAGGACTCGAGACTTGACTTGGACTTGAGCCCTTCAGTCCAATGCGATAACATTAACTAGTATTTTCGGGAAAAATAAAAATTTTTCAGAGCAAAAAGGACCCGAACACCACATGAGGGTTAAACAGCTGAGTTTGAATCTACCATCTAGCATCTCAACAGCCCACCAGGATGCTGTTATTATTTCAAATGCAAAGAGAGCATTTACATTGGAATCTTAAAGAGACAGCATCAAGATACAGGGCTTATAATTCCAGTCAGAGGCAGACCTGTTGGCACTTTGAGGAATTTCAGTGCCTGGTTGTCATGGCAATTTTTCTGCATTTTTTTTCAGGTTGTGTAACCAAAATCAACACAAACACCCTGATTTATGTAAATAACTTTAATGCACTTTAGGGTAACAAAACCACAGGCAGTGTAGTGATTCTCCAGAATATAAAAATGCCAGTACACTAATTAAATTCATCTTTCAAAAAGCACTAATAGAGGTTCTTTTTTACACTTTGACCTATATTATTGAGCACATAACCCAAAAATAACAAATGCACATTCTACAAAATAGATTGCTGCCCAGGAACCAGTTAGTTTGCTTCCCTATAAAGAGGCTTGGAATTAAATCATAAAGTCAAATAAAAGTTCAATACAAGTAAAATAGTTAACAAAAATAAACAAAAGAAAGATCAGGGAACTATTTTGTGCTTCTCAACTTTTCATTACACACGAGGCTTAGAAAACACCCATTCTGTACAAGCTTTGGCATTGTGTAGGTGAACTAACTGACCACCTATTGTTTGACAACTAAATGAAGACCTTATGAAATTTCATCAACCTTAAATGGGTACAGCTATTTTTATATATGCAAATCAATAAAACCAGATACTCTGACTCAATTTTTTTTTTGGATAAACAAGGGCATATTCCTTTGTATGCTTACCTTCACATTACAAGCAGGATTTAGAAAAAAAACAAATTTTCTTTTAAAATGAAACTTCAGTCCATTCTAAGGTGAATAAAGGCACCAGTGCTTGCACATTGTCTTGTGCTGCTAAACATTCAACAGGAAAAATATGTTTTTTGAGGCTAAGACCAGAAAAACAAAAACATCAAACACTATTATTTTTTCCTTAAAGGGATAGTTCACCCAAAAATGAAAATTTTGTCATTAATTACTCACCCTCATGTTGTTCCAAACCTGTAAGACCTTCGTTCATCTTCGGAACACAAATTAAGATATTTTTGAAGGAATCTGAGAGCTCTCTGACCCTCCCATAGACAGCAAGGGTCCTTACACGATCAACGTCCAGAAACGTAGCAAGGAGATCGGTAAAATAATCCATGTGACATCAGGGGTTCAACCGTAATTTTAGTCTTGCATTAAACAAAATACATGTGTGTAAATACATCTAAATGCCACTTCAGATGCAGCTTCTGTGTTGATTTAATTTGCTTGGTAACAGCCCAAATGTCTTATTATTCTAATTCCCTGATTAAATGTAAGAATTTGACTCAAAAGATAATGGACACTTTTAGAAAAAATGGCTTTATAAAGGTAAAAATGCCCATAAAATGCAAAAATCAGTTTAAACTTATTGGAAAAGATTAATTTCTATCAGTATGAACTGACCACCACACAGAATATGAAGAATATTAAAAACATTAGGAGTCAGCTGTCTTCGGCCGTCCTTAAGGTACCAGCACAATAACACACTCAGCAAAATATCGTCTAATTATCGTTATCGATTAAATCCCATAAAATATCGAGATATAATTTTTTGTCAATATCGCACACCCCTAGCCACGCGTATACGTTGTTTTCATTAAAATCAAAGCATAAACGACGTAAACAGAGTATTCGCGTGGCACAGCTGACACAGAACAACATACGCAATTTACGTTCAGTGGATATTCTCCAAAATGGCGCTAAGGTGATGTGGAGGAGACGAATTGTTGAATAAAGTCGTTTTTTTTTTCTTTTTCCCGAAGATGAACGGAGGTCTTACAGGTTTGGAACGACATGAGGGTGAGTAATTAATGACAGAATTTTCATTTTTGGGTGAACTAACCCTTTAAGAGTGAACAGGTAGACCAATGCAAAGACAAGTGGTATAACGGACAATACAAAATGTTGTATATTTAAAAAATGTTCTATGTCATGTGCAATTATTTACGATGCTCTCTGGGAAAAGGGGAAGTGTC
The DNA here is from genome assembly GCF_001515625.1 of Sinocyclocheilus rhinocerous. NCBI lineage: Eukaryota > Metazoa > Chordata > Actinopteri > Cypriniformes > Cyprinidae > Sinocyclocheilus > Sinocyclocheilus rhinocerous. The sequence continues at coordinate 1,112,409 of NW_015667306.1, forward strand.
TGAACGTCTGTTTCCTTCAGCCGTCTGTAGGCACATGAGCCAGGCAAAAGAGTTGAGCTTCTTTCTGTAGTTGTGGGTTTGTAATCAGGGACAGTGAGCTCCCAGTCTTACTGCAGTGGGCTGTCAAACACTGTGTCTGGCAGGACAGAGATCTTTAGCTTCTTATCGGGCCAGCTGTACTCCTTCGGCAGCTTAGACTGGGTGAGAGGGTAAAGAGATATACAGCGTGTTAAAAACATTCAATAGTTTATCAAATCAGTTAAACATTTTAAGGGGAGGTGTAAAATCCTACCATTTCACGGGTGCTCAAATCCTGAATGTCAGCTAGCATCTGCTCTACAAACTCCTCAGTAAGTAGTATCTAAATTGAGGAGATCAGAAGTCACACACACATGGAATGACACTGAACTTTAAAGAAATCGTTCACCCAAAAATGAAAATTTGCTGAAAATTCACTCACCACCAGGCCATCCAAGACGATTGGAGAAGATTGTCTTGGATGGAAGATTTGGAGAAGTTTAGCATGACATAATTTGCTCACCAATGAATCCTCTGCAGTGAATGGGCTTCACTGGAGAAAGCAATATTACGGATAGAGGACTTGTATTTTAGCTGGAGGCATCTTGACTTTTCGCAGCACAAGACGTTAATTGATAAGACTGGAGTCGTGTGGATTATTGTTATGTTTTTATCAGCTGTTTAGACTCTCTTTCTGACGGCACCCATTCACTGCAGAGGATCCATTGGTGAGCAAGTGATGTGATGCAAAATTTCTCTAAATCTGTTCAGATGAAGAAACAAACTCATTTACATCTTGGATGGCCTGAAGGTGAGTAAAATGTTCAGCAAATTTTCATTTTTGGGTGAACTATTCCTTCAAGGGATGTAATAGTAATGCATGACTGTTACCTGTAGCCATGGTCCATGCGCAGCATACGGATGCTCATCTGTGGCAAAGGCCCCTTCTACCCCAGTGGATACGAAGGTGATTGCCGTGTCTCCATTAATGCTTTTATATGTGAAATGTCGGCCATGAAGCAGACGACCTCTACAAGAAAAGATTAAAAAGAAAAAAAAAATGAATTAATCATTTACACAGACATTGATAAGTGTTGTTAACACAAGCGGGAAATATCAAAGGCTAAAACTATAAGTAACCTGATGTTCACTTTCTTCCTGCTCTCATTTGGACTTTAAACAAAGGCACCTCTGTGAGCCTCGTCTCTGTTTCAGTCCAAACAAGAAGATTACATAAAACTCATATCACACTCTTTTAGTGCCAGCAAAATCAAAGCTGTTAGCATTTCAGTGAGCTTGTTTGTAAAACTGTAATATATTGTAATATGAATAAAGTGCAAATCAGCAAACCAGTAAAAATCGTGCTATATTATCTTAAAATAAAGAATAGGTGGTTAACTTTGCATTGGAGCAATAAAAGTGGTAGCCTGTTCAATATGGATTTATATAGGCTACTAAATGTCAATATTTTCACATTACTTAATATTTGTCACAAATACAATTTTTCCGTCAAGCGATCTGTGCCGTTTTTCAGTTAAATGGATGCGCAGCGCACCTGTATTTAACGTACCGTAAATTCTAGTGTGAAGGCGCCACTTTGACTTACACACACGCAGAGAGAGAGAGAGAATTGACGCGCTACATGTAAACGATATTCTTTGTTGTATTTTCTTGTCAAAATAACAGCGTTCCTTTGGAATTCTTTAGCTTTTAAGAACTGCCGGGTTTTCCGGTAGTTGGCGGAACTAATGCGCAAACGGCAATCTCATTGGCTGGTGCGCACCTATTATCGTCCCTGTTTTGATTTCAGCGAATCAGTTCGAGCGTGATGTTACATGGACCATTTTAAGGATGTCCTTGCTACGTTTCTGTGCCTTGACTGTGGTAGTTACCTTGCTGTCTATGGAGGGTCAGAGAGCTCTCGGATTTTATCAAAAATATCTTAATTTGTGTTCCAAAGATGAACAAAGATCTTACGGGTTTGGAACGACATGAGGGTGAGTAATTAATGATAGAATTTTCATTTTGGGTGAACTAACCCTTTAAGATTTGAGTAAAAGATTTATTTATCATGCAGCTGCATTTAAATGCAGGAGTGAATCCGCTACATTATCGAAATTTATTATCAATAACCATATCAACAAAAATAGTACATTTTAACACGTGCAGAAAAAAAAGGTGTTTGGTATACATTTAAAAGGCCTCTGAACATTTTTTCCTATAACAATTATAGAAATATATTAATCTATTAATGTGAGAATGCTGCATACCTTATGCAAACAATATATCAGTTCTATATATCTATATTATTAATCTCAGTTAATAAGTAGCTTTAGTAGGCTATTAAAGGTTAAAACTCAAATGACTATAACTAAAAAAAATAACTAAATAATATTGTTTTCTAAATATAAATGAAATTTTTTAAAGAAGAATACTGAAACTAAAACGGATTACATCAAGTCTCGGGACAGTTTAATTACAGGTTTGCATGTATTCTCTGCGAGATTTGATGTAAAATGAGAAATACAGCATTCTTATTACTGTGATATGCTTTTACATTTGTAATGCCAAAGGAACTGCAACATTGCTGTGCAAAATTAAAATAGTACAAAGCAGCATAGCATAAATTTGGAACAAAAGTTTCTGTCTCTCACAGACACGCATCTCTTTCTGCCATTTTCTGTCTCTCTCGCGGACGCGCCGCATCTCTCATGAAACAAAACAAAATGAAGCAGTTGTTTGAATAGTTGTTCCTCAGTGTAAAACAAACTGACATGCAATAGCTAAAAGAAAAAAACCGGTGTAACAAACCAGTGTGTTTTAGAACTGCAGAATACACACAAATCTCTATTTATATATTTTAAATATTTAATAGTTACAAAAAAACAAAAAACATGCCCGTTCGTGATTTGAACCCGCGTCCTTGATAACTCTGTAAAAACCCATTTGTTCCCTTTTCCAGTAACATGTTTGCACACGCCAGAGAGACACGCGATTCATTTCTCACTTCGCAATAATAAAAATAATCAGTGGCATCATGCAGATAATTTTTGTGTGTTTATTATAGTGCAAAGAAGCTGCGTTCAAATGCTGATCTTTTATTAAAAAAAAAATCATAATGAACTCTATTGCCATGTGATCATGCTACTTTTTGATGTTTAACACATCAGAACTGACATTTGACAACAGCACCTTTTATTATAAATCATTATTATCCATTATAATAAAAATAAATTTTCGTTGTAATAAATACAAATCTTTAAAAGTCGTTTCTTAATTATGAACCAAAGCGCGTTCATATATTATGAACGTCTTCTGTTACTCTTAGTCTTTCATATATTCAGTTTTCTATGTATTCTGTAGCTTATTGTGAATATAAACCATCAGTTTTGGACAACGGAAAGCTAAACTGCACCACATTTCTGCATTTGGAAATGAGTGTTGTGAATCAGGGGTTGTTCTCATTCAGAGAAATGCGTCACATCTGCTACACAGATTCTGAGTTCGGTCGATCTGCAAAAGTCATTTTCACAAAAGGCTAACATGTAAATGCCAAAATACTTAAGTTGTATGGTGTCGTCTAATTCATGTTTTATTTTTTACATTTTGGGGCGTTTTCCTCCAATCTCCCACACGCCAAAACTCTGAACGAAGCACACAAATGACATGGCTTCAAATCATATTTTGTATTCCTCATTTTGTATCAAATCAAACAGGGAATATATGAAAACCTGCGATAATTAATACGTTTAACTTCATGCAGAATTGAAAACTTGTAAAAGCCAATTCACGGAGAGCCGCACATTCATTCTCTCGGTTTAAAATCCATAATTTTAGTTAAATCGTGAATAGCCTAAAAAAAATAATAAACAAGTAAAAGGTATGTATTATGCAAATTATTATTAGTAGTAGTCGTAGTATTTAAAACCTGGGTTAATTATTAGTTTAACACGTTTTAATTAATACAAAGGATTGATCTTTGTGTCAAAAAAGGGCAGATAAGGAATGCGTGACCTGCTGAAATGCATCAGAATTATTAAATGTAAGTTTCAAACCCTTCATTTGTAACATTAATGTGACAATGTTTTAGAACTGGGCCTATCAATTTAATTTAATTTATGCATTTAGCAGACGCTTTTATCCAAAGCGACTTACAGTGCATTCAGGCTATACATTTTTACCAGTATGTGTGTTCCCTGAGAATTGAACCCACGACCTTTTGCGCTGTAATGCTCTACCACTGAGCCACTAGGAACAACTATCACTCACAATCTTCCTATTAACAATAATCCACTTTTTCTATCGTTTTATTTGTTGTGGCATAATGCACACCTCTTTAAATGTAATCTAAACATTCAAAGTGCTAATCTAAAATACTGGTGGGTACTGTACAGTAAAAAAGTAAGCACACTACAGGCACTGCTGTCACTGTAATATTTCACGCAACAATGGTCAAGTAGCCATGAATTATTCGAGATTAAATGTTATAATGTTTTATTAGCCTATTATTGTAATATTACTGGTTTATTTCATTATTTGATATCTTTATAAGTAAAAATGTCACAGTTCCAGCTTTAAGAAGTGGTGCCAACCGTCCCTTTGTGCCACTTGGTGGTGATTTTGCAAATGAGTTTCACATGTGAAGGGAGTTTTATTTACCGCCATGGCCTTGCGGCGGCAGTACACGTGGCGGCAATAGGCATTTTGGTTGACTACCTACTGTAGATCTGCTCATGTTGCATCAGGTTTCTTTTTACGTGTTTTTTGCAGCACTGAGCATTATGACCAATCACACGTTTCTGTTGAGTTTCTAACAATGGCCAATCAGAGGTGTTCAGTCACCACTGAAAACGTAAGAGTTTTTTTTCAGTGCATGCTCACTGACTAAATTCTGCAGTATTTGGCAAAGACAGCAAAAAATGCCCCTGGAAATTAACTGGAACTAAATTTGAATTGAATTAATGGAAAAGTTAATTTCTGACCCAGGTGAATTTCAAGAAAACATATGGCAAAAGACCCTTTTGTACGCAAGTACACTCCCTACAGAGTTCTGCCCTACCTGAGGCACAGTGGGAGAAGAGTCCCAGACTCCTGGTTGAACTTCAGATGCACGCTTTCCAGCTGTCGTGTTCGCACCAACTCGTGAGGGACAATAGCAGCTGAGCTCTCGCTCTCTAGACTGTCCTTACGGCTCCTGAGATAATAGAAGAGGGGAAAAAGATAAATATGGGTGTCCAATTTGTGTCCAAGTGCCCAGTTTGAATATTTGGGCACTTAAGCCACATTTGAACTATATAAATGCCAATGCATTAGATAACCATGCTATAACCACGTTAAATCACATTAACTATGAACACGATACCCTAATGTTTAACTACCAGAAATGTTCCAAATACTGATAGTGCAATGATATTCATACATTTGTAGCTTAAGTGTCCAAATACATTTTGAGGACTCTGTAAATGAGTAAACAAATACTGCAGAGTTTTGTGTTTCCTTATTGTTCTAACAAAAAGTAACTTGTAGACACTACCTAACACCCATTTTCAAAGTGGAATAAAGAACAATAGTCTCCATAGCCCATTTGTTGGAGAAATAGTTTCAGTTTCACTCATAGTTGGCTCTTACCTTGATATCTGCTGGGTCTGGAAATGTCCAACTGATTGTCTATGGAGAAATTAGGGGCAGATTTGTACCACAGCGAAGTGAATGAATGCATTTACCACTACTGCCAAATGGCAAATCAATTTTATTCTTTTCAAAAGCCACTTAGAAAGAAGTAAATGTCCCCACTTTTAAAGAGATTGGGAGAGCTCCTTTAAATGCATCTACATATTATTTGTAATTCAGTTGCTACTATAAGGCCTTTTAAGCAAAATGTTAGACGGATGCATCAGTGGAGCAAGTGTGGCAAACACAGGTTGAGCAACTGATCAGGAACAGATTAACAACTGACAAATAAATTCATGACACAAAAGCAGTCTGCAAAGTCTGTCAGTTAAGCAGTTAAGTGACTGCTTTATAAAGAACAGGAACAAATCAATAAGTAAAATAAAATTGCATACAGGATTTAAATCATTTTCATCAAGCCTGGTTCTGTTAATGGTTCTTTAACTTGCACTGCTGCTGAATCTATTGCGCGAAACATACATTGCTGACCAAAGTAGTCAGATTCTCCAACTAATTAATCTTATGAGCCAGTTCTTTTTAGTAAAACACAACATATGAATCAATCAGAGGGGTAAGAAAATTAATCACGCACTGAAACGGCAAGTCATTACTTTCATCATGACAAACTTGAAATTCAACACAACGACTTGATCACAAGTACTAAAAGAATTGTTAATGAAGCTGGAATCATTAAGAGGAATCCGAACCAGAATTGTTAAATTCTTTATGAATCTCAGTCATTGCAGAAGCCTGAAATCCTTTTCCTCTCCATAAAGAAAGTATGTACAGAAGTGAAGTTCTTTATAAGGAAACTGTCACTGTATATCACTTCAATTCAGCATTATGTTTTTTATTCATCATGATTATTTGGAACAGACAACACAACCAATTTCAGCAGACATTCAGGCTGAGCTCCTCCAGGATGCATGTCTGAATATCTGGCAGGGCTACAAGTAGCAGGGGGCCGTGAGCAAAACAAAGGGGTGCAGACAACGGGATAGTGAGATTAACCCAGACAAACCATGCACTGAGATGATCTGGAGTGCACAGCGTTTAATGAGATGAGGATGGAGTGCTTAAAACAGTCCCAGCTAACTGCTACCATTACAGCCCTAATAACAAAGATTATAGGCAAATCTAATAGCGCAAATAATCATGAGTCAAAAGCACATTTGTACAGGCAGACCATTGGTACTTGAAGCTAATTCTGTGAGCTAGTAACACTGCTGTATAATAGCAGGCCAGCTGGCAAGAGTCTGCACTCATGAGGACAAAGACTGAAGGGACAGGCTGCGTCTGAAAAATACTTGCAGGTAATTATCTACATATTGGACAGGCTTCTGAGCTGCTGTCAAACCAATAATTCAATAAAATGATTTTGATATTTATAGCGGTTAAGTTGAACCAACCAAAGTTCATGAAATTGCAAGCCTGTTTAAAAGCCATTTTTCAAATGTGCACCAAATAGGGGTGGGCAGCATGACTAAAATGAAAAACTGATCCTGAAAATTGGACAAGTCAGAACAGTCGCATGCCTTGATCAAACAGGATCAGGTTATTTTATGTTTAAGACAAAACAAACATAAAATCTCACAGCATTAGCTGTAACATGGAGGCTGCAAGCTTATGAACGGTGTAGGAAAACTAATACTGGCTTTTGGGTGATAGTTCA
>NW_015667306.1:1119778-1122561 GCF_001515625.1 Sinocyclocheilus rhinocerous
AATGATTTTGATATTTATAGCGGATAAGTTGAACCAACCAAAGTTCATGAAATTGCAAGCCTGTTTAAAAGCCATTTTTCAAATGCGTACCAAATAGGGGTGGGCAGCATGACTAAAATCTTATATAACATTACTGCATCACATAACGGTATATATCATGATCAGTTAAATTTGCAGAGTTTTGTCACATTGCTCTCTTGCAGTATGCATTGGGTGTTTGGGTGCAGTATTATGATGTCTAAGCATTAATTAAAACTCATTTGGACTGCTTGTTTTTGTTTAAAGGGTTAGTTCACCCAAAAATGAAAATTAGCCCACAAATTACCAGGGCTGGGTATCGATTCAGATGTTCCAATTCGATTCGATTTCGATTCGATATTCGATTCGATTTTTGATTTCACCATGAAACAGCTTGAAAGATCAAAGACAATTTTTAATATAACTCCGACTGGATTCGTCTGAAAGAAGAAAGTCATATACACCTAGGATGACTTGAGGGTGAGTAATTTATGGGCTAATTTTCATTTTTGGGTGAACTAACCCTTTAATAACTACAAGCAGTCCTAATGAGTTTTCAGCAATAATAATATTAAAGGGGTCATGAATTGAGAAATCAACTTTTACTTGAGCTTTTGATATATAAGAGATCCTACACAGAAGAATATCAACACCTAATTCTGTAGCCCCGCCCACTGATTCGCGCATGACATAGTAGGGAAATAACGCTAAATTGTGGCACTAAACCAGATCGAGCGACAGAGCAATAAACATGGTGTTGAAGATCGCAAAATATTGTGCAGTGCCTGGTTGTGGAAGAACACAGTTGCTGCATAAGCTTCCTTCGGATTCAAATATTAGGAATGTGCAGTTGAACTTTATTTTTAATGAAGTTTCTGCTCATGTGAGTAAAATATTGAGCGTTTGTTCACTTCATTTAACCGCGGATTCCTTTGTAAACAAGACACAGGTCAACGCTTGATTTGCAGAGAGACTGAGATTAAAAAGCAATGCTGTGCAGTCAATATTGGATCTGACAGGAATGACGCAGCACACTTATGCGAGTAAAAAATATTTGTACTATGTGTCACTATTGCTTTGTTAGAGATCGCTTGATATGTCCTGATTATGTGTACGTGTCTAACCAAAAAGTTAACCCTAACCCATAAAAACCGAGTGTTTATCGAGCCGGCCTCAAAACCAGGGTAGAACATAGACGATTACTTATTGATTTTGATGTTTTTGAATGTAAAAACCACACGAACGTCATAAGTGGACCTCAGACAACAGTATAAAATAATTTTAAAAAGCCAGTTCATGACCCCTTTAACAGGCATATAGACAATTTTTCATAAGGAAAAAGTCCCTCAACTAAAGCTGTAAACTATATAAGGAACCAGGTCAGTTGGTATATTACCATAATATTAAAGGTTAAAATTAAAAGAGTCCAAACTATTAAATTCAATTGCTATTTATTTTTAGATCTAGTAAACAACACTCAATTGAATTGTATACAATCATTTAAATTACACATAAGCGGTTTTTATATAAAACTTCTAATAATTTTAATTATGTTTCTACTCCAATTCATTGTTGAAATTTGAACATTTAAACAGTGGCTATAATAAAACACATTTTCATGACAGACTTATTCAATCCTACATTGAACAAAACATAACCAACAAGTTCATTACAAATATAATGAATTTGTAATACTCTATAGTTATTTTATTTTTCTAGCTAACTATCAAGCTGTGATTGAACTGCTTTCCTCAGGGAAATGTAACATTACATTGTTTACAAGCTGTTTTACTGGCGTCTTTCCACAGCTGAAACATGAAACGTGATACATTTCAATAAGATCCTTTCAACATACCTTCTGATATTAATTCATGTTTATTCCGTGACATAAGTAGTAGAGTAAAGCTGAAGAGATGATCGGTTAATGGATTGGAGATGAACATTACAAATATTGATTAGTGCAATTTTGTGCAAAACATCAACTGAAAACAGTAAAGACTGACAGATCGATCTTGAAATTCAAATATCAATATTGGTTCAAAATGAAGAGATTAAAATTAAGAAATCAATACTGTCAATCCAGCCCTACCAATTTACCCATCTCCGCAATCATGCGCACAACAGAAATGTCTGTGATGTTACATTGCTCAACCACTGCAAAAAGGGCAATGGCAGTAGACCTACATGGACTGATCATCACTTTTCATGCTTCACAGCACCCATAATCACAATCGCGATCATTTATGTGATTAATTGTGCAGCCCTGAGTGCAATTAACAATATAGCAAAATCTCTACCTGGTGACACACTATGTATATACAGTCAGAGCACCCAGCCCTGGCACCAAACATTTTTTGTCTCCTAGCCATAAACCATAATGATGCCATCCTGTCTAGTGGTCGACCGATATGGGTTTTTTGACAGCCGATACCGATGCCGATATCTTGGAAAGCAGTGTGGCCGATGGCCAATATAATTTTATTTATTTTAATTCATATTTAAGAAATTTGAAATCATTTGAAAATGGATTAAAAAATAAACGTGTAAAATAAACATACTCTAGAAGACAAAGTATTTTTCACAAATAAATAAATATTTAATAAAAATATAATTAAAAAGGAAGTAAACACTGTAACCAACAGGGCACTCAGTATTCTGGGAAGTTTGTGTGCATTGGGAATCATATTTTTTCAAATAAAGCCAAGGTAACACTCATTTTACATACAGCACACAGTGAAAATGACATGAATATGACAGCGGGCAAA
>NW_015667306.1:1123513-1127082 GCF_001515625.1 Sinocyclocheilus rhinocerous
TGTGTGCTCAGGCGCTGCCGCAGCCGTTCTTGGCGCCGTCAAAATAAAAGTCCCGCCTCGAACACATCGGCCAAACAGAAAAACTTATCGGCCGATGCCGATATTTGAAAAATGGCAGATATCGGCCGATATATCGGCCTTGGCGATATATCGGTCGACCACTAATCCTGTCCCGTACAGGTGGCATTGCAAACCAAAGCAGTTTGGTGTCTTGAAACAAACTCTTCAACCTGTTACTTCCAGAATTAAGGTCACAGCACTGGTAAACCATACTTCCGCTTGACCAGTATAATCACACAGTCCTGAAGCTTTGATTGTCATGAAAGGGCAGGACTTACTGTGGCCGGTCGTGACTGTGCCTCTGACTGCTGATGGGAGGCAGGACAGACTTGCTGTTAATCTCCAGTCCTTTCCTCAAGGCTTCTCTAATCTGTTCAGTGTCTGTATGAACAATACAAATACTCATGACAACGACATAGTAATTTGAGCCAATACAAAATCTCTGAAGCATACGGAGTTTGGTGTCTTGTTTTTAAATTGGGCTGCACTTGTCCTTAGCACCAATCACCTTTGTCTGACAGCCTGCGTGGCTGTGACCCAATGCAAATGCTCCTGCTGTCGTCGTCATCCTCGGGAGGTCGGCTCAAGTCATCCCAGGCGCACTTGGCACTGACCCCACTCAGGTTAGAGCCGTCCGTCTCTATGCCTTTATCCACTCGTTCCTGCTTGGGATGAGCAATCAACACACGCACTAATCAGCAGGAGATCAGCATGGCTGGACATGTGTCCATCTCAGTGCAGAGAGCGAGGGGTCAGAGGACTAACAGCAGGTGGAGGTGTTGAGTTTAACAGCCACAGACTTAATTATACTCCATCTTTTCCCATCACTCCTGAAGCATCACAGTATGCGATATAACAGATGGCCTTAATCGCCAGGAATAATTATCATTCATTACTTGAGAGAGGTAAAATGTGTTCAAAAAAAGAGGCAGAGGTGCAAAATATTCAAAGGACATGACAAGTTTAGCTTGGATAAATTAAAAAAAGTAAGTATCTAAACGGGCCACACTGTTAAATAGTTCTTAATTTTAAGGAATTCACAGAAAAATTAGCAATTGCACTGATATTAAAATTCTGGCTGATATAGATAAGCAAATAATTATCATGTTATGGTCAGTAATGAATAAATGGCTGATATTAAAATTCTAATCTATTTTCTCTAAATAAATAATAAAACACCAAAAACACAACATAAAATATAAAAAGTACATTTAGGCAACACAACATAATATGTAATGTACAGTATGAAAAACTGATATTCATTTTGAGATCGGCTAAAGATTACATTTAACAGTGTTATACAATTATTAGTCTTTCAAAAGTTAACTTTAAGCGATGACAGAAACTTTTGTCCAAAATGAATACTTATTAGAATAGTTCTAATAAAATGTTTCTTGAGCAGCATATTAGAATGATTTCTGAAGGATCATGTGACACTGAAGACTGGAGTAATGATGCTGAAAATTCAGCTTTAGAATAAAATACATGTAAAATATACTGCTATTTTACTGTATTTATGATAAAGTAAATGCAGCCTGGATGAGCACTTCTTTCCAAAACAATAGCATTTTTACCAACCTCATACAAGCGTAAAATGTAAAAATAGGTGAAATGGGCATAAACTATTAAATATTCAATATCGACCAATGTATTTATAATATCAATCAATACTGATAATTTTACCAAAATACTAAAGTTAAATTTGTGTGAGAAGCAGACCAAAATATCATTAAAAATCATCTTTAAAGGAAGAGTTGGAGCAAATAACCATGAACAGTTGTCATATGGTAAAGACGGACATGTAAATTGTTCAAAATTTCTCCTTTTGTGTTCCACAGAAAGAAATAACAGCAAGCCATTTAGGAAAAATATCAAGGTGGGTAAATAAGATCATTTTCGTTTGTGGGTGAACTGTTCCTTTCAACAACATGCAAACTTCGGAAAACCTTACTTGCAAATGTGGATCAATGTCAAATAGATTTTCCCCTCTTCGCATGTCAGTGATTAACCATGGACCCCCAGCACTGCAAACAAAACAGCAGATGAAACAAGACCCATTTCAGAATTAGTGAAAAACAAAACCAGCACAAAGCATCTCAGAGCAAATGAAAGCTCCTGACCCACTTCTTACAGAGTAACAGCATTCAAAGTACACTGCTCTTATCTACAGTTCCCACAATGCCTCAGCAAGAGTGGAAAAGAAACATCATTTAGGAACATGACACATATTCTTCCATTTTCTTACAGTAAATTTAACACAAACTTATAACTTCACCCATCCATAAATGCCATAGAGACAAAGTAATATATCAAGGGCATTAATTTAGTTTCTCAGCTGGTTAAATCAGTCCTGGAGTTTCTTTAACGCATGTCCTTGGCCTGTCTCATGGCTGGCTGTGGGATTACTCACATGTGCACTCCTCTCAGCAGGTCCAGAATGCCTTGACCGTTCCACTGCTGCGCTGCCTGCAGCTCCTCTGTGCAAACACCCACAATCTGATGAGCACAGATGGAAAAACTTAATTTACACCAATCACAAGGAGACACATGCATAAGAGGACAAGGTTAATAAGTGAGTAAGGTTATTTCAAATGTACAGTGAGGTTCAGTTGAACCTAGATGGCTATATAAACATGTCTGAAAACGATCAAAATGGCTAAAGAAACAAAAAAAGAAAACTAAATAAATGTGGACTTTATATTACCCTATATTCAACAACTTTTTTGAAATTGCTGGCATGTTGTGCCTGACCTGAAAGAAGCTGACGTGACCAAAGGGGGTCTGCACTGGCAGCATCTGAGGGTCCTCCGTGAGTAACATATGCTGGATTCTAGACTCGCTGTTGTCCAACGGACTGTGCCACGAAATGTGATCTCCGCTACAGAATGTGTTTTCTGTCGCAGAGCAAACGATTTGTCAGAGATCTGCATACTTTCAAGACAGTAATATTTAAAATTGAAATTAAGTTTAATTTTAGTTTGACAACTCTGATATATTGCATACAGTACATGCAATAGAATATAGACATAGATACCTCCTATGGGACAAATCTGCTATTTTTACACTAAAAACGACAAGAAAAGTTTGTATGTGGATTGTTTGCACTTCCAATCAATAAAGCTACTAAAATACAGCAGAATGCCACATTCCGCTAAATACAGTCCATACATATTTAGATGTGCGATTCCACATGCTGCACCTCATATCACTGAATTGGATTCTAGATTAAAAGCATTAAAAGGGTCACACTATAATGCTGAGAAATGATCATGAATAGTGCTTCCAGTGTACAACAGTGAGCGCAAGCTAGATTAAAGTGATTATTACGTTTTGAATATGGATATTTTTCTTACAAAAACGCATCAATTCGCTACAGAAGGCCTTTGTTTACTCCCCAGAGCCGTGTGAGACACTTTTTTTTATGGATGGGCGCATTTTAATTAAGTGCTTTTGGACTGATGCATGCAACACCCGCTGACTGCCATGAAACGGCTTGAAAGATCAAAGAC
>NW_015667306.1:1127571-1133834 GCF_001515625.1 Sinocyclocheilus rhinocerous
TCCTGGGCGCCCCCCAGCACTGCACATTTTGTGTGTCTCCCTAATCAAACACACCTGATTCAACTCATTAGCTCATTAAAAGAAACTCCAGGACCTGAAATAGGTGTGTCAGATAAGGGAGACATACAAAATGTGCAGTGTTGGGGGGCGCCCAGGACCGGGGTTGAGAAACACTGGTCTAAAAGAAGAAAGTCATATACACCTAGGATGACTTGAGGGCGAGCAATTTATGGGCTAATTTTCATTTTTGGGTGAACCCTTTAAAGGGGTCATGAACTGCATTTTTTAAATTATTTAATTTTATTTTAATGTTCTCTGAGGTTCACTTATAGTGTGATTTTAAATTTTAAAAAAAACAACGATCATAATTTAGTAGTAATAAGCTACTTTCTATCCAGTTTTTGAGCCTCTCTGCAGAACAGTCTGTTTTATAGGCGGGGAGCATTCAAGACTCGCAAGTAAACGGCCACTGCTATGATTGGCTAACAGTTTCGCTTATTAAAATAACAGATGGACGTTGCTGTGAAGCACTCTGAAAACAACATGGGTCATTTAGGTTAAAAACATATATAAATACTCAGTATATATCAAATGGTCTAGAACAGACAATGCAATGTGGTAAAAGCACGTTTACTCAATACTCACACTTCTGTGTTGCGACATTACTGTTGGATCCACTCTAGTTAAACTCAGCGCTGCATCATCGTTTACTTTCTAAGCCTGTATCATACTGTCTTGTTTAAAAATTAATCCGTAGCAAAGAAAAGCAAACAAACAAACAAACAGTGTTTCACTGACGCGATCTGGAGCTCTTTGCCAATTTGACCCCGTGTTTACACCGGATGTGAGACTATAGACAGCAGAACCCATTATAATCTGCAATTCTGTCTACACTGGATGCGGCACGGATTGACAACAAATCTCAGACGATAAACTGATGTCCTGCTCTATTTCTGAAATACAAGCATTCACGCCACTTCTGACCTGAAAGAGAAAAGGATTCGCGACATGACGCAACAGCGCTCCCGTCTGATCTAGATATGTTAGGATCACAAGGAAGGCAATTCAAAGACTATTTTTCACAACTTACACTACACAGTGTCTTGTAATCTGGTAATGTCATCTGTATGGTTCTGTTGATGGAGTAATCCTGTGTTCACGTCTCTCTAGTATTTCCTCTCCTCCTACTACCAGCGTGTATCAGTGGGCGGGGCTAAAGAGGCAGTGATGTAGAAGCAGCCGTTGATGATCTTCTGCGGAGGCGGTGCTTAGCGACACTATTACGTCATAAAGTGGCACATTCCAAAACGAGTCGTTTTCTGAGCTTGGTTTCAATAAAAGCTTTTATAATGCATTGACCTGTTAGATGTCAAAAGATCAAGGAAAATTAGATTTCTCAGTTCATGACCCCTTTAAGAGTGGGTGCAGGCACAGTACCTGATTGAAACACGTATCGAGCCAAGCCTTGCATGAGCTCAGCTGGCCAGGTAGGGGGTGCCGTCTCTCCTGCTTCTCTCTTCAAGCGAAATGTGAGCTCAAAACCAAAACCACTTGGGCCCTCTTGACCTGTGAATCTATAAAGAAGCAGAATACAGCTTAAATGCAATCAATACCAACCTACATCAACACAACTCTTCACATAAAACTAAAAATTAAATTAATTCAACTGCTGAAACTAACGGTACATCATGTAAATATGAATTTAAATTGAACTAAACTAGTTGGGTATTGCTGTAACAACACTGCCATGTAATGAAACTGTTCATCTCATAATCTGTCATTCTTACTCATGAACTCTGTTGTCCCCATACAAGTCACTTAGACCCAAGCTGACATAGTGCCAATGTTCTGGTATATCTTGTCCAGGACATCCAAAGTTTCTGTACATACTAATGTAGTCCAGAGGATCTGGACCCCCTAACCTGAAAAGAGGATTATGGGAGGAAAAATTGAGTCATTGAGATGGAAAAGTACACTTGAAAGTTTGTTATTTGCCTATTAATAATGCTTCTGCTGACTGAAATTTGATAATCATCTTTGATCACCACTCAATTGTTATAATAGTAAAAACTAGTTATGAAAATATCCTTTGAATAAAATTCAATATTACTGAACTTGTTTTTATGTCTGCATTTCAAGCAACAACATAAAATACGAATGCTTCAGACGTCTCACCAATACTTCACAATGGCTGTGACTTGCAGCGGGTTGGCCTGATCGGGATACAGGCGCCTGCATTCCCCATAAATGGCCTGCAATCCTGGGGGAAAGAGCGAGGCGAGGCCGAGGTGCGCTGCTGCTCCGCTACTAGGCCGCATCTCATCCATCCCCACACGGCCGCACCAAACACAGAAGAAAGTTGTCGAAACGCAAGAAAAAAAAATGTGTTCTTTAAAACTTACAATAAAAAAAGGCAATTAAATAACCGATAATGTAAAAAAACCGATTTGTATCACTTTTCCCCCTATGTTTAAGTTAGCCCCTGTTGCAGTTTTTTCTCTGTGGTTATGGACGGAAGGGGATGTGGCTAACTCTTTGATTGACACTTGATCCACCCAATCAGAATAGCCGTTAGAAAGAAAAGACATGAGAGCCGCGATGCGGTTGGACGAATGTATCGTGATCAATCAATTTGTTAGCTGTTGATCCATGTGGAGGTGGGGCTCAGTGGTCTGCTACATAGAATGCGTCCATATCCAATGCCATTCAACAACCGTTACTTATTTCTTTAATTTCTTTAAGTTACTCGTGACTTTTTTTTGTTACTTTTGCGACATTAAGAGACGAAATTGACTATTTTATAATTTATTATGTAATCCACTTCAATTTAAATTACCTTCTGTTAAAACTTCAGTATCTTCTGTTAACATTCCAATCACACAATAATTTGCAGATTTTTTACATTTCCCTCTTTTTCTATTTTTCACTTTTTTCCCACAAAATAATAATCTAATTGAATTTATACTTTTTTTGTATTCTTTATTTTACTGTTTCAGTAATTTACCGCTAATATGCTACTTAAAATGTATTCTTCACATGCCAGAGATTTCAGAAATGTATCTTTGTTTCATAAATCTATTTCATTTTAGATTTGTACTGTTATTGTTAAAGGGGTCATATGATGCTGCTAAAAAGAACATTCTTTTATGTATTTGGTGTAATGAAATGTGTTTATGCGGTTTAAGGTTAAAAAAACACATTATTTTCCACATACTGTACATTATTGTTTCTCCTCTATGCCCCGCCTTTCTGAAACACGTCGATTTTTACAAAGCTCATCGGTCTGAAAAAGCGAGGTGTGCTCTGATTGGCCAGCTATCCAGTGCGTTATGATTGGCCGAATACATCAAGCGCGTGACGAAAATGTTACGCCCCTTGCCATATTGTGATGATGCCCTGTCAGGCCGGAGCGATGATTCAAAAACATGAAAACCCATTATAAACGAGGCATTCATTGCATCCAGTGGGGACATAATTATGCCGCGTAAACATAAAACCATGTCTGCATTTGTGATCGGAGAAATGACAAACAACAAACCCTACTCTACACTGCCCAAAAAACTCGCTTTAAATATAAAAAAAATATAAAAACTCTTTAAATATAAAAAACGTACTTACAGTCTGTGAGTCAGAACAGCCGGCATTATAGTCTACTCTTCCAGGAAACAGTCCTCCATAAAATGTGCTGCACACATCTGAATATTTGGGTTGAACTGCTCTGGAACAATGTTGTAAATACAACTTAACCACTGATTTCTAGTCGTGTCCTCTTTTGGAAGGCCAAACAAAGTAGTTCGCTTTCACAAGGAAACACAGCGTCTCCACGGCATGGCGGCGGCGACAGCAACAATACTACAGCGAGAATAAAAGTTACGCCTTCTTTCTTTGCGTGAACATTTGGGCGGCGTTATGCAAATCTTCCCAGATAGTGACGTAGATATGTGGGGGTGTGTTAGAACGAGCCGTTTTAGGTAGGCGTGGCTGACTCTTAAATTTTATAAAGAATATCTCTTTGGATTTGAGACTTTAGTCTTTGCAACTTTACAGATATTCTTTATGCACCAAGAGCTTGTAACACTCCAAAGAGAAAGGAAAAATTGAAATCGCATCATATGACCCCTTTAATGCTTAAATTTGTTTGTGAAGCTACTAACTGTACTTTCCAAAGTAGATAAAGGTTTAGTGCCAACTGCTGGACAGACTATTGACTGCACGCGCTGTCATCATGAATCACCTAGTACTGGACCTTTTATATTATAGGCTACTATAATGCAGAGGTTCTCAACTCTGGCCCTTGAGGTCCAATTTCCTGCAGAGTTTAGCTCCAACCTTGATCAAACTCACCTGCCTGTAACTTTCTAGCAATCTTGAAGACCTTGATTAGCTTGTTCAGGTGTGTTTGATTAGGGTTGGAGCTAAACTCTCCAGGAAATTGGACATTGAGGGCCAGAGTTGAGAACCCCTGCAATAATGTAAGATGTACATTTACATTTAGTCATTTAGCAGCAGGGACGTGCACAGACATTTTGAGGGGAAGGGGCTCAAGTGGAAAAAAGGGCACTTCTCATATTTAAATTTTTTCTAAACAAAACGTTAAATACTGATATTTGAAATTATTTTTAAAAAATTAAAGGATACTTTAAATGTGAAATTAAAACTGCCAGTAGGCGGCAGCAAGTCACTGTTAATAAGCGAGTCATTGCGACTGAACCGAATCATTTAAACGGAACAAAACAGTGTCATGTTGACGCAAATTGAAATTATATTTGTTGGCGAAATAGAGCAAAAACAGTCAATATTGTGTCTAAAACGTAAGTGTCTTAATATTAAATTATTGTTTAGCACAGACATTTTGAGGGGCAGGGGCTCAAGTGGAAAAAAGGGCACTTCTCATATTTACATTTTTTCTAAACAAAACGTTAAATACTGATATTTGAAATTATTTTAAAAAAATGAAAGGATACTTTAAATGTGAAATTAAAACTGCCAGTAGGCGGCAGCAAGTCACTGTTAATAAGCGAGTCATTGCGACTGAACC
Source organism: Sinocyclocheilus rhinocerous (assembly GCF_001515625.1). Lineage (NCBI taxonomy): Eukaryota > Metazoa > Chordata > Actinopteri > Cypriniformes > Cyprinidae > Sinocyclocheilus > Sinocyclocheilus rhinocerous. The sequence continues at coordinate 1,132,610 of NW_015667306.1, forward strand.
GAATCATTTAAACGGAACAAAACAGTGTCATGTTGACGCAAATTGAAATTATATTTGTTGGCGAAATAGAGCAAAAACAGTCAATATTGTGTCTAAAACGTAAGTGTCTTAATATTAAATTATTGTTTATTGAACTGCTGTATAAAATCAATATCACATTTGTAATCATGCTGCTTTTTGATGTAAACGTCAGTCTTCGCGTGATACTGATTAACTATATGAAATTATATAAATATATAAATTTCTGCCCCCATATCTTGAATTTTGTGATAATTCTAAGTGCATTTTAATAAACTGAATCATGCAGTGAAAGAACGTGCACTGGTCTAACCTACTAGACTTCCTATTGCTTTAGCTAAACTTTTAGCTAATCTGGTAGCTCTCATGAGTCATGGACAGGATAATTAGCTGTAAATTCGAGGCACAGGTAGTTTAGTCTGTAGTTCATCACCACTCACCTCCACACCAAGGCAAACACATCTGGAAAGGGAGGGCTTCACTTCTGCGGCTCTCTGCATGTCTGTGACGTGAAGGTGATGTGCAGCTGATCAGTGTGTGCTAGCATAGGCGGAGGGTGAACCAACTCCAGGGTAAGGCTAAAAGCAGCCAACTCTGTTAACTACAAACATCATAAACCTGTCTTTTTAGGCAAGACGAGTGTCATGTAGGCTAATAAAATATGTTTAATGGGACTGAATTTGTATTTAATGTGATTACAATTTAATTAAAACATTAGAAATTGATCATTATAACGTTTCCTTCCCACGGTTAATCAAACGGAGAATAAATTATGTACAGAAATGAAATGACATTATCACTAACTTTGATCTATCGCACTCTCAAAAAACAAACAAAAGTATCGTTATAATCACTGAAGCTGTCTACACTGCGAAATGAATACCTTACTTACATTGTATGTAGGCTACATCTGCACTTTGTTGTTTATGATGAGAGAATTCGCGGAATTCAGTCGTCGAACGTGCGCGCGTTGAACAAAGCTGATAAGGCTCCCCAGCCTTACACACGCTCCGCCTACAGTGCTAAACTGCTGTGCTGCGCAGAGACGCGGAGACGTGGAGGGGAGAAAGGCATCAGAACTCGACAGAGTCTCAGCATTTCCTGACCTGACCAGACCTGATATTTTGATTTTTTATCTGTTTGACAGAGACAGCTGTGCGCAAACAGAAACACACACACACACACACACACACACACACACACACAC
>NW_015667306.1:1133922-1141445 GCF_001515625.1 Sinocyclocheilus rhinocerous
CTCTGATTGGCCATTGTATTCCTAAGCTCAACAGAATCGTGTGTGATTGGTTATAATGCGTAACACTGTAAAAACGCCTAAAATTAAATATGGTGCAACATGAGCAAATCTTAATTTAATGCGCAGTCCACACTTTCTATTCATTTACACTTTGTTAGCAACAGACATAATAGATTTGATTTGTTTGTGCAGGGGCATTTTTGTCCAATTTAGTGGCATTTTTGGCATTTATAAAAATAAAAAAAATTCTCTCAAGGAGGAAAAAGGGCAGGCGCTCAAGCCCCCTTTGATGTCTATGAGTGCACGTGCCTGTTTAGCAGACGCTTTTATCAAAAGCAACTTGTGGCAAATGAGGACAATGGAAACAATCAAAATCAATCAAGAGAGCAATGATATGCAAGTGCTATAACAAGTCTCAGTTAGCTTGACGCAGTACACGTAGCAAGAGTTTTTTTTCATTATATAATAAATAAAAAGAAAACAGATAGAATAGAAAAAGAATAGAACAAGCTAGTGTTAGAGACATTTTTTGCTTTTCTTAATTGCATAATAAATAAAAAGAAAACAAATAGATAAATACAAAAAGATTAGAGAAGCTAGTTTTTTTAAAGAACGAAAACAAGCAGTTAGTAAATGAATAGAGTTTTTTAAGAATTTCTTTTTGTAAGAATAGAATTAGAATAGAGAGTGCTAGAGTTAGAAGGTCAAATAAAGATGGAAGAGATGTGTTTTTAGCCGATTCTTGAAGATGGCTAAGGACTCAGCTGCTCGGATTGAGTTGGGCAGGTCATTCCACCAGGAGGGAACATTTAATTTAAAAGTCAGAGAAAGGGATTTTGTGCCTCTTTGAAATGACACAATAAAGCACTGTTCACTTGCAGAACGCAAGCTTCTAGAGGGCACATAAGTCTGAAGTAATGAATTTAGGTAAAGGGGTGCAGAGCCAGTGGTGTTTTTGTAGGCAAACATTAATGCCTTGAATTTAATGCGAGCAGCTATTGGTAGCCAGTGCAAACTGATAAACAGAGGTGTGACGTGCATTATTTTCGGCTCATAAAAAATGTATCTTGCTTCCGCGTTCTGGATTAATTGTAAAGGTTTGATAGAACTGTCTAGAAGACCTGCCAAGAGAGCACTGCAATAGTCCAGCATGGACAGAACAAGAGCTTGAACAAGTAATATAATGCATATTATTCAATCTTATGTTGTAATATGCTTGTAGCGAAATACACATCGTTCTCTTGGCAGCCGTGTTTTACCACTATTTTATTTATTAGATTTTTGTCTTTCCGCATTCTAAGCATATGCTTATGCGCAGAAGGAAATTGGAAAAAAAAAAAAAATCAGAGATCATATCTCCAGAAAATCAGTTACAATGCAGCTTATCAGAACAGATTATTTATGCTCAGTATACCAGGCCAGTTTATGGCAATTCTGACTGATAAAACGTAGGCTACATGTTGTTGATGTTATGTGCTGCTTGAATACCAAAACTCTTTGTTAAATTTGTTACAAGTGATGTGTGTTACACAGAACAGCACAAAGAGTCTTCAAATGGGTAAGTACTTTATTTTTTTCAATTTTCATGACACGAGTAACACTGCATTGTTTAATCAGATGCAACAGCAAATACTTGGTTTTCATTTTCACTTTGACTTAAATTCCTAATTATATGAAGGAATATGCCTCAATTTAAGACTGTTTCCTGTACATTTATGTACAGAGTTGCTTAAATGTACACATATATATTCTTATAATTTTTTGTATCTTCAGTAGAATAATATGCACATACACAATTAGATTTTACAGTTTAACATTACACAGTTTATTTATTTGTTGTTGATGTATATTTTTGCAAAAATTTCCAAAATATTCAAACATTCATATACCTGTAATCCTGATTTTTTTTTGTTTTTTTTTGCAGCCTTTTTAATGAAATTGTTTCTTCCAAAATTACATAATCAGAACTATCACATTGGGTTTTACAAAAAAATAAAAAAATAAAATACAAATATTTAGACTATACCCTGAATTGTTCTGCCTGTGGGATTTATTGGTTTGTTCAATCCGTGCAATTATATAATGAGCATATTTTATCCAAACTTTTATAAGCCAAGCTATTCAATGGTCACTTTGGTTCCTTACTGGTACTCTTATTGGATGACTCATGGCCACTTTTTGCCTCCAGTTTACAGCCATATGCCGGGACGAGGGACCCTTTACACTCAGAGCTATCAGGACACAGCTGAGCATGAGTACTACCATTTCTATGGACCAAACCAAAAAGTTTATTTTAGTCCTATTTGTTACCATCAATCAAGTGTGCTTCCCCTGCCAAATGTTGCTCCAAAACAAGCCCCAGGATTCAGTCACCATGAGATGCCCAGTGAAGCATGGCCGGAAGAGTTCACCCTGAGAGGGGAGCTGTGCTGGGGGAAACTCCAGAGAGTGTTCTGTGTGAACTGAAAGCTTCCAGACTTCGTGAAAGAGGATCTCAGACGGGTGTATGGCACTTACCCCAGCACATCTGTGAGGATCAGCTATCAGAACGGAGAGTTTTTAGTGCGAGGGAACCCTCGTGTGGGTGAAAAGAAGGTGCTGCGAAAGGACAAGTCTTCCAGAGGGGCATAGTGTGAGTGAAATAAAAGAGAAGAAAAAGAAGACAAAATACAAAGGGTAGTGATCTTATAGTGTGACTATTGATTCTGTTTAGCGCTATACTGTCAGCTTATTTAATTGGGATAAAAAGAAGAGTGATTATATGAGTATAGGTAGAGGACAAATGTAGTGTGTAAATAAGAATAAATTAATTTTGGGAAATACAAATATGATAATATAGATGTACACTGAAAAAATTGGCGCAGAAACAATTTTCACTAGTAAAACAAAAAAAAAAACAGCAAGTAACATTGAATTAAACATGACATTTTTGAAGTAGAAATAGCATTTTCTTTTGAAATGTGCTTGAACAATCTTTGTTTTATTTAGAATTTAGAAAAATCTTTTTTACAGTGCAATATAGGATTTGATATTTATTTACAAAATCCACTCCATTACAAAAATGTTATAATATAATATAAATATTATAATATATAATGTTAAATTCTTTGTATCACATGAATGCATAACATTCTGACAGTTTTTTAACCTTATTTACACAACACTGCAAAAATGATTTTTCAAAGTAGTAAATAAAAAAAGATTACTGAAATACGTTTTACAATAAATTACTATTTTATTTTTTCTACTACTACATTTTAGTACTTTTGTGTTGCTTTGCATTTCTTTGTAATATTTGTGAAATCTAGCAATTTCTGAGTTAAAATTGTCAAAGTAAATCACACAATTATATTTGTCAGTGAAACACAAATTCACATCTTTAAATTGTATACTGTATGTATGATACAAAAATAATATATTTCTTTTGGATGTGTGAAAAAAGAATAGAAACGGTTTATAAAAATATATTTGTTATTGTCAACAGGGAAACATTTTAATTAAGTTAATCAACTAACACTATTAAATGGCTTAAACTATTAGGTGATATCAATTTAGAAAACTACAACTGTAGTCGAGATATATACGTACAGTTGCAAAAGCAAGTAACACTTCAGTAAAACAATAGTGAAATGAGAATGCACTATTGGTCTCCAAAAAATGAGGTATAATTTTAGGAGAACCCACTACTACATAAAATACCAATATCAGTGATTGTAATGCATAAAAATATCATAGATGTGTAGACACCCCGAACTGACACTATATATCATTGTTATAGTCTCTGCACTGAATGAGTGTTGAATGGGTCATTATGATATTCAAACTGGTCATGAACAGTTGTCTTGTGAAGATGTCCATTACTTCAGATTTCCAAGGAATCTATCCTGAGTCATTTGCTGGGAATAAGAGATAAGACATGCCTGCGGTTATAGCGTGGGAGTCAGTGCATCATTTGCATAACGTCAGCTCACCAGTGACTTTACAGAAAAATCTGACCATGCTGTCAGGCAATACATTTATAATCCAACCCACAGACATACAAGTAAGGTGATCTATATCAAACCCCCTCTAAAAGGCACTGCAGAACATTTGACCTATGTTACTTATAAGTGAAAAAAGACACGGAAGTAGTGGACAGACTTTGGTCATTTGATAGGCACACCCAGTGTCTGATAAATGGGAGTGTGCATTTGACATAATATGCATTGAAACGTAATGCATTGAAAAGTAATTAAATTTAAAAATATATAATTAAATAATTAAAAATTATATAAAATAAGTGAAAACAGCCCCGGAAGGTATTTTGAATCAATTATTAAACGTTTATTGGAGAACACATAAAACATACATATCATAAAATATCTCAAAAGTAAATGATCAACCACTGGCTAATTGTAAAGTATTAACATACTGTACATAACACACACACACACACATACATATTATGACATTGTAGCATTATACGGCAACCAAACACTCTCATCAGATACAGAATATATCAGATTTGATATATATCAAAATGAAATGAAATTAAACTAAAAAATGTAAACGAATGGGCTGAATAGAATAGAATGTACATTTTATTTATGGAAATTATTTGATGTCTTTTTGGTAAATTTGTTTGGAAGACATTGAACACAATGCCAGAAGAACTGAGCCCATAGATGAACTCTTTATGAACACCATCTATGGAATTCAGTTCTCAGGGCTTAAGTGCTCAAGACAAATTTTGTCAGCATTTACTGAACATGAATCTTTAAAAATGACACTCATTCAGTAATCATACCGAAATGCTGTTGTCCATGGTGTGTTTTAAAATTGTTATTTTAACTATTCAGTAACCCAAACCTGCAAAACTTCTGGAAGCTTAAAAAAATACATGAACAAACAACCAAGAAGCCTGTTCATTTGACAATTACAGAGTTCAAGACTCTTGATACACTTTTGCTGCTGTTGTTTTCCTTGAACAAGAGAAACACAGCTAATAAATTCAAAGGTGTATCACTGTGAAGGCCAGAGGGTTAGTGACGTAATTCACCTCACGTTTTGGTCTCAATGTTATCTCCATCACATGTTTGTTTAATGTTTGATCATTAATTAAATGCAGCGAAAAAGCATTGAACTTCATGTCCTTAACTGAGAACCTGCCACACCTGAGGACTTTCAGGAAACTGTCTCTTCCCAATAAACGGCACTGAACCAGTCAAACTGCCCTGATGGGTGCACAGTTGGAAACCCCCTCTGAAGTCCCAGAAATAGCTTATTTTTTTTCTTCTTACAATGCTCTGATAAACAACGTGCCACATTTTGAATTGATATAAAAACATTTGTATAAGCTCACAGCTCTGACATTACTATTAAATTATTAGAAATCTCACGAAAACACAATAATTACATTTTATAGATACAGTAAGATTATTTTTACCCACCACACATCTCTCATAATTAATTTTACAAGTTCAAACATTTATTTATGACATTTATGTCATACTAAACATCCAATACTTATCTGATAAGGAGAGAGGCACTCTTATCCCAGCTTGTCAAGATCAACTTCATATCTCTTGCATCTATGGCTATCATGGATCAAGCTGTTGCTTTAAAATCCGCAATCCTTATTTGCCTTTAGAGTCTCCAGCAACTCACATGTAAAGCCAGAGATGGGCGCGTTCTTGTGACCTCTGAATATATGACTTCTGTTTTCTCTCAGCTTAAATCTCTCTCTCTCTTGCTCTCTCTTTTTCTCTCTCTCTCTCTTTCTGTTTTTATCTCCCTCTTACACTCATTCACTCACTCACTCCTTCATGCTCTTTCAGTACCGTAAGCCTGCAATCACTTCCCAGTAAGAAGGAAGCAGTGGGAGGGAGTCTCCCGCCCCCTCATAATGAATCAATACAAAGCGCTTCTGAGGAAAAACATCTCACTGGTTCAGCCCTCAATTCCCATAAAACAAAAAAGGGAAAAAGGGAAAAAGGGAGACGGAGAGAAAAAAAAAAGGCTTGTCAGAGAAGGAACCAGGAATTCCCCTCATTGCAAAAGAGCAGTTTCATGACAAGAGCAGTGACTTAGCAGAGACAGACAGTAACGACGCTGCCGTGTTTCCATAAAGCAAATGGAAATGGCACATGTGGAATCTACATTTGCAATATCATGTTTACATGTGCTAAAGTCTCTGACAAAAGTAGTTAAAAAGTTGCCATATGGAATTTTCTGCTGACTGATACATGTATATTGCATCATAATGAGGTGTGGTGTTAAAACCATGAATACAGTTGTTCCACTCCCCACACTACTTCCATCTATCGCTTACTGTAAAATGAAGTCATTGACCATTTCACACCCTCCTTACTGAAACACGTAGTTTCATTGATGGCTCAGTATTTAAGTTGCTTGCATGTGCGGATATGATGGTTGTTTTTCATTATTTTCATTTTGTATCTAAAGGAAACATCAGATCAGTAACCAATGTTGTGATGGAAATAATTTATTTATGATGAAATGAGAACTATTGGCATTTGGTAACCTGCAACTGTTACCTTAAATGGTTAGTTAATCCAAAACAAAAATTTTGTGATCATGTATGCACCCTCAGGTTGTTACAAACTTACTTCAATCTGTGGTACACAAAAGAAGATATTTTGAAAAATCTCTCAGTGTTTATTTGTTCACACAATATGAGTCAATGGGGTCCAATGTTGTTCTGGAACCACTGACTTTGATAGTCAAAAACAGTCTAGAAAGTATTGTGAAAGAAATTCTTACAGGCTTGGAATGACACAAGGGTGAGTAAATGATGACTGAATTTTCATTTTGGGATGAATTATTCTTTTTAGGAGCTATTTCTACCTGATCCAGCCCTTAATTTTTTATTTGTTAGTCTAAGTTATTGTATTAATGTACTATCTTTGACAAATAAAATGAGGTACTTTAGATGTTAACCCATGAAGCAACTTTTTTGTTCCCAGTGTACATTAAACCCCTAACATGCAAAAAAAAAAAAAAATAAACACTGTTTATGCACTGCTCCAAATGATGACTTGGAAAATATTCAGTATTTTTTTCTACAAAAAATATGCCAGGCTGAAAGATGCTGAGTAAATTCAGGATGGAAGATGATATAAAATGAAACCACCTTATTTATAAAGATATTTTTAACTCTCTAAATCATTTGTAGATCATTCCTAAAAAAAAAAAAAAGGACACATGCTAAGAAGTGAGGATAGGGTAAAACCATCAAAATATGCCAGGCTGAAAGATGCTGAGTAAATTCAGGATGGAAGATGATATAAAATGAAACCACCTTATTTATAAAGATATTTTTAACTCTCTAAATCATTTGTAGATAATTCCTAAAAAAAAAAAAAGGGACACATGCTAAGAAGTGAGGATAGGGTCAAACCATCCATGTTTGGGGTGCAACGGATTGTAGATGATCCGTGATCCGTACGGATCAGGCTGCACGGTTCGGCACGCATGTGATTCGCGGATTAACTGTTAAGTTTAACCATCATAGAGTTAAAGTT
>NW_015667306.1:1141735-1146719 GCF_001515625.1 Sinocyclocheilus rhinocerous
TGTTTTGTCTTGCCAGTTTACACATTCAAGCAGTTTTAACTCGCGCGCTGTTTTCTGTGCGCTCAGCCGCTGCCGCACACATCTGAAGCGCCCACACGCAGAGAGAGAGACACCGCGTGAACACCGAATTGATTCCTCTTTCACATACACACAAAGTAATGTTAAAATACCCGTTTTGGCAAGTATTCTAGTAAACACAGTCGGTTACGGTTATGTCTTAAGTGAACGTAAACTGCTGAGAAAACAAACCGGATGTGTGTCAGCATTAGGTCCGTGCATTTGGTCTTAAAGAGACAGCAGCCAACAAATACCTGTTTCTGTCTGCTAATCAAATAACACCACAGCTCTAACAAAGATTAATCTGTATTTAACTTGTGCAGTGAGCACTATTGTGTTATTTTACACTTAATTATTACATTTCTGCACCTGAACGCTACTGTTACTGACTTTATTTGTAACTGTGTTTTGTTGTAGGCTAGGCCTATTCATCTATGCTTGTAATTTGTGCAATTGTTCTTGTTTTATTACTAACTTTATTAGTTAAGCTAGTAGTTCTTGCTGTGGTATAGAAGTATCCGAAAAATGATCAGATCCGTGACTCAAAATCCGTAATATGACCCGAACCGTGAGTTTTGTGATCTGTTGCAGCACTATGTGCAATGACTTAAAAGCTGACAGCCACAATAACGGAAAAAATTTTTTATCCGAAAAATGATCAGATCCGTGACTCAAAATCCGTAATATGACCCGAACCGTGAGTTTTGTGATCTGTTGCAGCACTATGTGCAATGACTTAAAAGCTGACAGCCACAATAACGGAATCTACTTTCAGAGCAAATCCTTCTGCTGGTGGGATAAGTTGCAATTGACATTTTGCACAGACTTCAGAAACAGACCTGGCTTTCATGCTGCTGTTTGAACACAGGGGAAATTGGCTGCAAAGGTCACTGAGCCCATTTCCTCTCCCCCTTGCTTACAGAGACTCAGACCTTTACAGCACCCACTGTTTTTTTTACCTGCACTGTATTCTAATAGTTACCATTCTCAAACGCTTAATGTGTGCATGTGTTCTCCTTAAGTGAGGGTTATCAGAGGTCAGCGTTCTATGTATTTTCCTCCTCCATGTAGTCTCTGGTGTGATGATGCCTTCCCAAAAACTTGTGTTACAGCTGAGACGCATGACTAAGAAGAAAGCGATGATTGCTGAAATTAGCAGAAGTGGACCTTGCCTTTATTTCCTGTAAACTGCTTGTGCAAAATCAGTAAGGTTAATGCGGTGGCGGAAGTTCTAGTTATTGCTATCTTTATTAAACTTACAGTTGTCAGGCCATAGAAGAACTTATATAACGTATCCTCTTTTAAAATCCTTTCATGAGTTGTTACAATGAGTTGTTAAAATCCTATTCTTAGTGAGAATTCATGTTAAATATGTCAGTTTACTTTATTTACCCAGTTGATATTTTATTTTAATGGTTAATATTTTAACTGTTATTATTTCTGACCATTTTTCAATTACACAGCATTCTTTGGAAATGCAGTTTACTTAATTCTTGTCTTAATGTCAGTGTACTTAATTCTTGTCAGTATCTTAATTTCAAAAGAACACTATTGAAATTAAATAAAAGGGGAACACTGGAAGTGTTTGGATGACTTTACAAAAGTTATGGAAATTAAAAGATGTAAGTTAATAGATGAAAAAATGAAGTGTAGAGGAGTGATTGAAAACAAATTCATACATTATAGAATTTTTTAAATGTATGAATTTATTTCTAGCATCATTCAACATTTGCTTTGCTTATGACTAAAACTCACATGAATCTGTTCTAGACCATGACTCTATACGGTGCCCTGGAAATCGGACTAAAACTAGTTTCCTTAGAAGATTCCTTCATTAAAAAAATGCAGGCCGTACATGAAAGGAGGTTACAGCAGAAAATCGTCGGCACACACTCCAGTTCTGCCATACAGTCAGAAACAAATAAGCATATGGGGTTGAAAATTCCTAAATAGGCCTACTTACATTTATATAGTATATTACATTGAGGAAATGCAGTTGTTGTTTGTGTGTGTGTGTATTTTACGTTTGATGTGAATGGAGGGGAATCAGAAAGCAGACAGTTTGGCAAACCAAGTTGCAGTTGATATTTACTTATGTATAAATCAGAGATTAATTCAATAACTTAAAAAAAAAAACATTTAAAAATTGCAGTATTATTGGAATACAGAAAAAATGGTGGACATCTATATTCAATACAGCCAACAGTGGATAAATGAAACCTCATGATAAGATCAGAAGAGAAGAAAATAAGTACACCTAAACTACAAAGGTTCTAAACAGCACCAGATTCTTCAGCTTGTAACAATAGCAGAACTTTTTGCTAAACAGAACCCTTTAGGTTCCATAAAAAAACCATGTGTACAATAAAACCTTATTGTCTGAATACATGAATTAATTATAATTGACACTGAACATGAATGAATTCATAAAGAAATAAAACATAAAATACAAACACAAAATAGATGCAATGAAGGCCAAATTCCACGGAAATATCTTTACAATCCTCTATGATACATCTACGTCCATCACTGTGTGTATTTTGAAATTGAATGGCAGTTTCACTCTGCAAATGATGTACACAAATAAAGAAATATACAACTGAGTCACAGTGCATCTCATCCATTTCTTTAAGTAAAAGCAATTGAGTGTATGAAGGCCTAAATGGACAGTATGTGAGCCCTTCACAATGTTAAAAGGAAAAAGAGATTAAAAAAAAACCCCCGTCATGGTACAGCTTTAGCTTTTTGTGACTGGTCGTGTTTATGCATAAAACTATAACAATATGGATCATTAATGCAACATCTCTGTCACTTACTTGCTTAGTGGAGAAGAGTAGATGAGTATTCTCACCCGAGCTAGTCACACTTACATGTTCTGTTGAAAAAAACTGAAAAGAAAAAAAAAGACAAGAAACCAGTAACAATCTGAAACCTGTTTAGAGTGTGACAGGATAGATGGTTGAGCTCCAGAGAGTCAACAAAACTGCTACAGTTCCTGAAGTTAAATGTTTGAATTGGACAGTTTTATATGGAGAATGAAGAATCTATATAATTGTGGATTTTATAATATAGTTTTTCTTCGCTCTGTACTCAAAGTGGATGCAGACGGAGCTGAGGACCAGTCTCTGGAAGGCGGCAGTACTTGAAACAGTAGTAGGCGCTATTGTAGTTTGCGATCCGCTAGTCAAAACACTAAAGAAGAAGACGGAGAAGACGGGAAGTCTGTTGTAGTTGACGGTAGTTTTTTAAACAGTTTGCGGTCATGCCAGGTGTGGAAATGGTATGTTTCTCGAGGATGAATTGTGCTTAGGCGCTTTTGTTTTGAGACGAATAACCCGCGAGGTGCTATGATGCTACAAACACACACACTGGAGGTGGGATGCAACCGTCTTTAAAAATACATTGAGATGAAAAAAAGCGACTGTTGGTGTTATTTTCCCATCAAGTACCATTAAATTACACTATATATTAAGATAGTTTACTTGTATTAACTGGTTAATGGTGGTCTTGCAGCCCGCTACGCTGGTCTAGATGGTCTCCCAGTCTGTCTTCAACCGAAAAGTTCCCAAAACCCATTTTAAACCATTCCGAGCAGGCCGTGAGACCATCTTAAGACTGGTTTAAGATGTCTTAGTTGCAGAATTAAGCATTAAGTCTTTTTGACAAATGTCAGGAAACAACCCGGAAAGACTGCTGTGTCTTGCGAGCAATCAGAAACGCATCTTAATGTCTGTCATTGTTTCTCTTCCCACAGTTTTCACATTGGATCTACTGATTAGCCACACCGAGCAATGTCCTTTACATGTTCAAGAGGACCGCCAAACAGGAGCAGAATTCAAGAGCATGATCTTAAGACAAATGTCATGATGTGACAGCCTTCCTGCATGGTACTGGTGCTTATTTTGTCCGTGTTAAGATGCCCCGACTAGAGGAGGTAGCTAATGTTGTCCTCAGGGTGCCCAGTATCTTGGTGTTGGACATGCTGTATAAATGTGACATTGACAGCTTCACGGATCATCTGAAAGCGAGGACAGAAGACATGCTCTTCAAGTACAAATATGTCATCTGGAACATGTATTACTTGGGTAAATATTATGTGATCATCATGAGTAATTATATTGTAATGTTGGCTAACTATGTAATATGTGACATTGTTGTTGGTGTGTCCTGCAGGTCACATAGTGAGCGCCATGGTGCTGCTGTTGCCTCTTGGGCATATTATCCAGCTGTACCTGCATGTTCTCTGTGCCCTGCTACTTTACATGGGTCATCAGATTGTCAGGTGAAAATAACAATGTTATTTGGGTTATTTCAGTTTTTTTTTTTTTTTTTAAATATGTGTTACCGGATTATTTGTAGGTTTTTCAAAGGGTTTTGTTGTGTTAACAGAGATTATGTAAGAGATGAAGCTCAGTACGGGTATGATGGTGCGCTCTTTCTGGATTCTCCGGCATTGAACCGTTTCGTGACTGCGCTCACCAGTAAGTTACAAGTTTCACAACCCTTATAGTGATGCCAGAAGTACTTAGACCTTTAAGGTATTAAGCTTTTGGCAAACATATAGCTTACTAGGTTTTTTGCTAAACATATTCCACGAAGTCTGACAATAAAGACTTCCTGTTTTTGTCTTAATTTTAAACAGGATCACTATTGTTTTGTATGAAGCCTTGAAAACTAACGAAGTTAATCTTGTGAAATGTTTTATTTCGTTTAAGTGTTTTGTGCTATATGTAATATTTAATAAATGCCCCTGATTTCTACATATCAGTAGTGTTCTGAAATGAGGAGGCAAAGTCCTCAAAGTTTTTTTTTTTTTAATCAAATTAAAATTTATGTCCCAGTTACATTTTCTTGGTTAAACATTTCTTACACTATCAGAAAAAAAAATTGTCTCCTCTCACGTGACTTTCCCCCATTCATTCTCAGT
>NW_015667306.1:1147145-1148989 GCF_001515625.1 Sinocyclocheilus rhinocerous
TGCCAACCGCCATTGAACACAAAAGAAGAAGAAGAAGTCTCTGGAAGGCGGCAGTACTTGAAACAGTAGTAGGCGCTATTGTAGTTTGCGATCCGCTAGTCAAAACACTAAAGAAGAAGACGGAGAAGACGGGAAGTCTGTTGTAGTTGACGGTAGTTTTTTAAACAGTTTGCGGTCATGCCAGGTGTGGAAATGGTATGTTTCTCGAGGATGAATTGTGCTTAGGCGCTTTTGTTTTGAGACGAATAACCCGCGAGGTGCTATGATGCTACAAACACACACACTGGAGGTGGGATGCAACCGTCTTTAAAAATACATTGAGATGAAAAAAAGCGACTGTTGGTGTTATTTTCCCATCAAGTACCATTAAATTACACTATATATTAAGATAGTTTACTTGTATTAACTGGTTAATGGTGGTCTTGCAGCCCGCTACGCTGGTCTAGATGGTCTCCCAGTCTGTCTTCAACCGAAAAGTTCCCAAAACCCATTTTAAACCATTCCGAGCAGGCCGTGAGACCATCTTAAGACTGGTTTAAGATGTCTTAGTTGCAGAATTAAGCATTAAGTCTTTTTGACAAATGTCAGGAAACAACCCGCAAAGACTGCTGTGTCTTGCGAGCAATCAGAAACGCATCTTAATGTCTGTCATTGTTTCTCTTCCCACAGTTTTCACATTGGATCTACTGATTAGCCACACCGAGCAATGTCCTTTACATGTTCAAGAGGACCGCCAAACAGGAGCAGAATTCAAGAGCATGATCTTAAGACAAATGTCATGATGTGACAGCCTTCCTGCATGGTACTGGTGCTTATTTTGTCCGTGTTAAGATGCCCCGACTAGAGGAGGTAGCTAATGTTGTCCTCAGGGTGCCCAGTATCTTGGTGTTGGACATGCTGTATAAATGTGACATTGACAGCTTCACGGATCATCTGAAAGCGAGGACAGAAGACATGCTCTTCAAGTACAAATATGTCATCTGGAACATGTATTACTTGGGTAAATATTATGTGATCATCATGAGTAATTATATTGTAATGTTGGCTAACTATGTAATATGTGACATTGTTGTTGGTGTGTCCTGCAGGTCACATAGTGAGCGCCATGGTGCTGCTGTTGCCTCTTGGGCATATTATCCAGCTGTACCTGCATGTTCTCTGTGCCCTGCTACTTTACATGGGTCATCAGATTGTCAGGTGAAAATAACAATGTTATTTGGGTTATTGCAGTTTTTTTTAATTTTTTTAAATATGTGTTATCGGATTGTTTGTAGGTTTTTCAAAGGGTTTTGTTGTGTTAACAGAGATTATGTAAGAGATGAAGCTCAGTACGGGTATGATGGTGCGCTCTTTCTGGATTCTCCGGCATTGAACCGTTTCGTGACTGCGCTCACCAGTAAGTTACAAGTTTCACAACCCTTATAGTGATGCCAGAAGTACTTAGACCTTTAAGGTATTAAGCTTTTGGCAAACATATAGCTTACTAGGTTTTTTGCTAAACATATTCCACAAAGTCTGACAATAAAGACTTCCTGTTTTTGTCTTCATTTTAAACAGGATCACTATTGTTTTGTATGAAGCCTTGAAAACTAACGAACTTAATCTTGTGAAATGTTTTATTTCGTTTAAGTGTTTTGTGCTATATGTAATATTTAATAAATGCCCCTGATTTCTACATATCAGTAGTGTTCTGAAATGAGGAGGCAAAGTCCTCAAAGTTTTTTTTTTTTTAATCAAATTAAAATTTATGTCCCAGTTACATTTTCTTGGTTAAACATTTCTTACACTATCAGAAAAAAAAATTGTCTCCTCTCACGTGACTTTCCCCCATTCAGTCTCAGTTC
>NW_015667306.1:1149584-1175500 GCF_001515625.1 Sinocyclocheilus rhinocerous
TGTGAGTTGTTTACTTACTTTTTTAAATGAGTCTTCCCATTAATGCCATTACATTCAGACTGATTTGCGAACGCGGAACACGCATGAACACAAGAGGCGGGATTTATCGCATGAACCAATCACAGCCGAACATAACCAGTCATACCCA
This sequence comes from Sinocyclocheilus rhinocerous, assembly GCF_001515625.1. Taxonomy (NCBI): domain Eukaryota; kingdom Metazoa; phylum Chordata; class Actinopteri; order Cypriniformes; family Cyprinidae; genus Sinocyclocheilus; species Sinocyclocheilus rhinocerous. Next base: position 1,149,733 of record NW_015667306.1, read on the forward strand.
ATCATATCACGATGGAGGCATTGCCTCCTCTCGCGTGATTTTCCCCCATTCATTCTCAATTACCCCCCACCAAACTCACCGCACGCTTTAGGGGGTCTGTTAAAACTCAATGGGCTCAGGGGAGGCGAGAGAGACGCGGACTCGCGCTGAAACTTTACCTGCTGGTGTCGCTGTTGGACAATGTTTCTTTAGAAAAACAAGTGATTTATATATATATATATATATCTGTTTCCCACATAAAGAACTTAATTTAGCAATTAAAATATTATATATGAATTGTAAAGTGTACTTGGAAAGAGTACTACCTTTCCTTAAAATTATAACTTAAGTGCTTAAGAGAGGGTGCAAGAAAAAGTGTGTTGGCACAAGTCCTAATTATGACAAGTCCTGATTATGTGCATGTCAGTCCTCCTGATTATGACTCTATTTTACAATATATGTATATGTGTGTGTGTGATCACCTGCAGGTCAGATAATAGTCAGTACGCTGTGTGCGTTCCTCATGCGGACTCAACACGTGTGGCTGTTCTCAGCGCACTTGCTCCCTCTTCTGGCGCGTGTGGTATCTGTCCGTCTAGACTGGCTCCTCACACTCTCCTCTGTGGCCATGATGATCACAGGGGCCGAGGTTGCCGTCTTCCTCCTCGCTAACTTCTTTGTGCCGTACAGACTGGCCAGAGCCGCTTACAGAGAGATAATGGCGATAGAGGTAAAACACAAGCACATACTGACACCCTTGCATCTCTGCACATGCATCGCCTCAGTTCTTCTTTTCTCAATCTCTGTTGTTTCTCTAGGTGACCGAGTTGCTCAGACTGATGGCAGTTGGAGTATCTGTCTGGCATGTCTTTGCTGTGCCTGTATTGTTTAGTGTTTTCTGGTATGTGCTGTTCGGAGTGCAACTTGTTACCAATTATGGCACTGTCACTGCTGTCCAACAGGGTCCGCTACTCTACCTCCTCACCAGGTAAACGGCAGGGCATTCAATCACTGAATGGCCATATCAAATGTGAATTGTATCTAAAGTGCATGTGTTTTTCAGTGTGTCTGAATGCTGTGCTAGCCCATACTCCCTGCTTGGCTTAACATTTGTGGTGTCTTACACGGCTCTGGGACTTCTGAGTCTCTGTAAGGTCTATCTTGGAGGATTCAGTGCTCTCCAGAACCATAATGTCATGCACAGGTAAAAGCAGATGGTGTATGTTTACTGTGTGCATGTGTTTGTTCAGTTTAAACGTTCATGTTTTTATATGTTGTAGGGGTGTGACAGAGGGAGTGACTCTGCTGCTGCTGGCCCTACAGACTGGGTTGTTGGACATGGCATCTCTACAGCGTTGCTTTCTGCTCTTTATCATCCTCTTCATCGTTCTCACATCTACACTACAAAGCATGAGTGAGATCACAGAGCCTGTTGTGTTGGGGCTCGGAGCTAGTAGAAACAGGTATGTGGTTCCATTTACAACCTGAAGAAATGACAATATTAATGACGGATTGGAGGTATGACATTGTGTATACCTGGTGTACATGCAAGAAATGTTATGCCATACCATGGAAATGTGTTTGTGAAATATGTTTGTTCTGTTATTGTTTTGTTACAACAGCTGTTTTTGTTGAAACAACAGTTTTTTTGCTGATGCTAGGCTTATTCATCTATGAAGTAATTTACCAATGTACCAAATTCCAAATAAAAAAAAAATCAAATAATGAATTTAATTCACTGTCTAATTAATGTATTTATTTCACTGACTTATATACATACATACATATGTACATGTGTTCAAAAGTTTGGGGTCAATATTTTGTTTTTGAACGAAGTCTCTTATGATCACTAAGGCTATATTTAAAATATAATATACAGGTGCATCTCAATAAATTAGAATGTCGTGGAAAAGTTCATTTATTTCAGTAATTCAACTCAAATTGTGAAACTCGTGTATTAAATAAATTCAATGCACACAGACTGAAGTAGTTTAAGTCTTTGGTTCTTTTAATTGTGATGATTTTGGCTCACATTTAACAAAAACCCACCAATTCACTATCTCAACAAATTAGAATACTTCATAAGACCAATAAAAAAACATTTTTAGTGAATTGTTGGCCTTCTGGAAAGTGTGTTCATTTACTGTACATGTACTCAATACTTGGTAGGGGCTCCTTTTGCTTTAATTACTGCCTCAGTTCGGCGTGGCATGGAGGTGATCAGTTTGTGGCACTGCTGAGGTGGTATGGAAGCCCAGGTTTCTTTGACAGTGGCCTTCAGCTCATCTGCATTTTTTGGTCTCTTGTTTCTCATTTTCCTCTTGACAATACCCCATAGATTCTCTATGGGGTTCAGGTCTGGTGAGTTTGCTGGCCAGTCAAGCACAGCAACACCATGGTCATTTAACCAACTTTTGGTGCTTTTGGCAGTGTGGGCAGGTGCCAAATCCTGCTGGAAAAGGAAATCATCATTTTCAAAAAGCTGGTCAGCAGAAGGAAGCATGAAGTGCTCCAAAATTTCTTGGTAAACGGGTGCAGTGACGTTGGTTTTCAAAAAACACAATGGACCAACACCAGCAGATGACATTGCACCCCAAATCATCACAGACTGTGGAAACTTAACACTGGACTTCAAGCAACTTGGGCTATGAGCTTCTCCACCCTTCCTCCAGACTCTAGGACCTTGGTTTCCAAATGAAATACAAAACTTGCTCTCATCTGAAAAGAGGACTTTGGACCACTGGGCAATAGTCCAGTTCTTCTTCTCCTTTGTCTGTGGTTCAGGAGTGGCTTAACAAGAGGAATACGACAACTGTAGCCAAATTCCTTGACACGTCGGTGTGTGGTGGCTCTTGATGCCTTGACCCCAGCCTTAGTCCATTCCTTGTGAAGTTCACTCAAATTTTTCCTTCTACTCAACTTTCTGTTAACATGCTTGGATACAGCACTCTGTGAACAGCCAGCTTCTTTGGCAATGAATGTTTGTGGCTTACCCTCCTTTGACACCTGAAGGGTGTCAATGATTGTCTTCTGGACAACTGTCAGATCAGCAGTCTTCCCCATGATTGTGTAGCCTAGTGAACCAAACTGAGAGACCATTTTGAAGGCTCAGGAAACCTTTGCGGGTATTTTGAGTTGATTAGCTAATTGGCATGTCACCATATTCTAATTTGTTGAGATAGTGAATTGGTGGGTTTTTGTTAAATGTGAGCCAAAATCATCACAATTAAAAGAACCAAAGACTTACTACTTCAGTCTGTGTGCATTGAATTTAATACACGAGTTTCACAATTTGAGTTGAATTACTGAAATAAATGAACTTTTCCACGACATTCTAATTTATTGAGATGCACCTGTATTCTTGTGATGACAGAGCTGAACACCAGACGTTTGATCAATTTGATACTTTTTTTTTCAGGATTTTTTTATTCTTTTGCAACATAATTATTATTAAACATAATTGTAATCTCTCTCTCTCTCTCTCTCTCTATATATATATATATACAATTTTGAATTTATACTTTTATTTATTTATTTTAAATGTGGACATGAAAACAATTGAGTTACCTTGAGTTATTTTGGGCAAATAACATGTTCAATCTGAGAGTTTAACATTGTGTTTTTTTGTGATTTTTTTTTTTTCATGCTTGAGCAAATTCTAATTTTTTCTTTCTGTATCCACAGAAGTGTGTTAAAGCACTTGCGTGGTTTATCTATGTGTGGATTTCTGCTGGTGTTTCCGGGATTCATGGCCTACAAGATCTCCCAGATTTTCAGCATGGATTTCTGGCTCCTGATCTTGGCCTCTAGCTGTATGCTCACCTCACTGCAGGTACACTCTGTTTTATGAACTCATTTGTTTCATTTTTTTTTGACTGAGATCCCAGCATGCTGTGCTCCCTTTTATAGGTGACAGGCACTCTGCTGATCTACAGCCTGTTCATGGTGGAGGTCTGGCGCGGTGCTGCCCTGCCTGGATTGGATGAGATTGTTTATTACGTGAATGGAGTGTGTCGGGTGCTGGAGTTTGCAGTGGCTGTGTGTGTGGTGGCATACGGGGCGTGGGAGTCACTGTGGGGAGAGTGGAGCTGGATGGGAGCGTCGGTCATTATCATCCACTCCTACTGCAATGTGTGGCTACGTGCTCAGTCTGGCTGGAAAAGCTTCTTGCTTAGACAAGAAGCTGCTCGCAAAATCAGTGTACTTCCACGGGCCAGCACAGAGCAGCTGCAGGACCACAATGATGTCTGTGCCATCTGCTTCCAGGTCAGAACAAGCACAAAGCGCAGGCGTTCTGCATGTAATAGTTAGTGTAGCATCAAGTTTTGTCCTCTTGACCTTGACTTGCAACATATTCAAATGTGCTAGTGGAAGTTGTGAGAATGTTTTCATATTTAAAAGGGTGTATACCGTTCAGTAATTAAAAGTAATTAAAGGATTTAAAAGTAATTAGGATAAAAAAAAAAAAAAGGGTTTTGAAAGCAGTCTCTTATGCTCACCAAGACCACCATTTATTTGATAAAAAATACAGTAAAAACAGGAATAATGTGAAATATTACAATTTAAAATAAATATGTTCTATTTTAATATAATTTAAAATGTAATTTATTCCTGTGATGAATTTTCAGCAGCCATTACTCCAGTCTTCAGTGTAACATGATCCTTCAGAAATCCTTCTAATATGCTGATTTGCTACTCAAAAAACATACTGCTTAATATTTTTGGGGAAACTGTGATACATTTTGAGGTAAACACTTTTATTTAGCAGGGATGCATTAAATTGATCAAATTGACAGTAAAGACATTTATAATGTTACAAAATATTTTCTATTTCAAATAAATGCTGTTCATTTGTTCTATCTATTCATCAAAGAATCCTGAAAAAAACATGTAGCATGGATTAAGCAGCAAAAACTATTTTCAGCATTGAAAAAAAAAAATCGTAATTAATAAATAAGGTAATACTTTAGAATAGGGAACACACATTCACTATTAACTAAGAGTTTTCCCTCAATAAACTTCTAATTTGCTGCATTTTGGGCAATAACATGTTCAATCTGAGAGTTTAACATTGTGTTTTTTTGTGATTTTTTTTTTTCATGCTTGAGCAAATTCTAATTTTTTCTTTCTGTATCCACAGAAGTGTGTTAAAGCACTTGCGTGGTTTATCTATGTGTGGATTTCTGCTGGTGTTTCCGGGATTCATGGCCTACAAGATCTCCCAGATTTTCAGCATGGATTTCTGGCTCCTGATCTTGGCCTCTAGCTGTATGCTCACCTCACTGCAGGTACACTCTGTTTTATGAACTCATTTGTTTCATTTTTTTTTGACTGAGATCCCAGCATGCTGTGCTCCCTTTTATAGGTGACAGGCACTCTGCTGATTTTTGAGGTAAACACTTTTATTTAGCAGGGATGCATTAAATTGATCAAATTGACAGTAAAGACATTTATAATGTTACAAAATATTTTCTATTTCAAATAAATGCTGTTCATTTGTTCTATCTATTCATCAAAGAATCCTGAAAAAAACATGTAGCATGGATTAAGCAGCAAAAACTATTTTCAGCATTGAAAAAAAAAAAAAATCGTAATTAATAAATAAGGTAATACTTTAGAATAGGGAACACACATTCACTATTAACTAAGAGTTTTCCCTCAATAAACTTCTAATTTGCTGCTTATTAATAGTACGGTAGTTGTTAGGTTTAGGTATGGGGTAAGATTTGGGGATCTAAAATATGGTCATGCACAATAAGACATTAATATCTGCTTTATAACTACTAAATATGCTCGTAACATGCATGTTAATAAGCAACTAGTTAATAGTGAGAATTGGTCCTTAAAATAAAGACATTGAAGGCTGGAGTAGTGATGCTGAAAATTCAGCACAGGAATAAATTACATTTTAAATATATTCAAGTAGAAAACAGTTTCATAACACTACTGTTTAAACTGTATTTTTGATCAAATAAATGCAGCAAACGGGACTTTTTTCAAAAACAAAAATCTGAATTATTCCAAACATCTGATAAGTAGTATAAATGATAACAGTATCTTCTGAGTAAACAAATTAAACTGCATCACTATGATGATGATAATTTTTTTCTAACCTGCAGGACATGACATCAGCGGTGATCACATACTGTGGTCATTTCTTTCATGGCACATGTTTGAGAAAGTGGCTTTATGTGCAAGAGACATGCCCCATGTGCCATGCCTCCATCAATCCCTCCTCGGCTAATCCGAAAGCTGCGGCAGATGAAGCTCCACCGACCCACCAAAACTCACCTCCATCAGAGCAACAGCCTTCTCCTGAGACCCATCAGGACGAGGAGCAGGGATCACAAGGAGACAGTGATGAGACTGACAATAAATACTCAAACTCTGAGAGGAATTGTAGCAAGGAGAGTCTCCAACACTTGCGCTATGGTGCAAATGGTGATTCCCAAGGTGTGGAAAATCCTGTACCCATCTGCTTATCGGATGGGGACCCTCAAGTGGCTTTTCAGGAGCTTAGGGAAGCAGACTGAAACGTAAGCTCAGTCAGAGAAGCATGAATCAGAGAAACTGGCAAAAAACAGAGCAAAGCTCAGAGAAAGTGGGACGCACTGAAAGGAAACCATAACAGGAGAGGGTTATAAATAACAGAATTGCCGCAAAAGACTGCAGGTACATCATTTATCCAGAAGACGTTCTGCTGATTGTGTGCTAGGACTCAGCACACCACAGCACGACCACAGCACCTCCGCAGCATTAGATCATAGTTACCAAATGATATTCATTTTGAAGAATCTTTTCTTGACATTTGTTAAGATATAATGTTGGATGGTTCAGTGATGATTGTCCAGTTCTAAGGAAGACATGAAAGAGTAGATGTATAACAAACAAATTCCTGTTGACAATTAACTAATTCTGTATTTGTTTTATTTAATTGTTTGTTTTTTGGGACTTTTCTGTTGAGTTAGTTCAGATACATACAGGTTATGGGTATGTGTGTGAATTTCATTCATTCGTGATGCAGATCTGTTGATATCTGTGCCTCTGACCTTTCTGTATTGCTCCATTGTGTGCTTTTATTTGAACTGACATTATGTAGTTGTAATGAAGGATTCGTGGTGATTGTTCTCTTAATTTCATTATGCTTTGTGGATGAGTTCCGCCGGAATTAATGGATAAATGACAGTCAATGAAGTTGTGAGCTGTGCATAAAGCAAAGATCAGATCATTGTTGTTGGGGAGAGTCCAGTTGAAGCTGTTTAACAGAGCAGAGAATAACGATTAAAGGCTTATACAATCACACTGACTGAAAAGTTTTTGCTTTTGCCCGGTTTAATTTTAAACTCAGTCTGTGTGATTTGAAGACAGTTCTGTGTCTAGTTCATCGTTTCTTCTTTTGCCTGTGTTGTATGATGATTAAAACAATGTACATTATTGCTGGCTGATATATTTATTATTTATATAGTTATATATTTAATTCACAGGTGCTTTGATAAGTGCCATTTAGGTTTTTGTTACTGCATTAATTACTTTGTTGTCTTTGTAAGTGAACTTATAAATGACCAGTATGTAGCACGTAGCAGTATCCTGGTGTTTAAAATCTGGTAATGTTATTTTTTGTGTATATGCACCATTGTAATACTATGCTATTCTCTGTGCCTTAAGGTAGCATTTAAATACCATGAATATGGTGAATAGTGGTTCTCAACCAGGGGGCCTCAAAATGATTTAAAATTATTTAATATGAGACAAAAATCAAAAAGCCAAAAGGACTAAAAATTAAGGTATTTCTTATTTTAATTCCCTCCTTCCAATCCTGGATGAATAAGGTAGCCTACTTCAATTTCACATTAACAAAATCATAAAACTCCATGGATGCTTTTATAATGAATATACATTTTTCTAGTTATTGCCAAGCTAAAATATTTTATAGGGTAGGAACTGTGAGTAATACATATCATTACCTTTAATCCTTATTCCGAACAACTGGGAAAAGGTTGAGAACTACTGCCATAGAATACATAGATGATATATGCTATGATATACATCAAATAAACAATGGAATTATAATTTGATACCATCCTGGCCCTAAAGCACGTACCTTTCACAAATTTCCCCTGTTGCTGTTTAAATCTGCCATTGTCTAGGTTTCACTGTATGGTGATGTCCAGTATCTTCACATTTAATCTCAGTTACCTGTAGTTCAAAAGAAATCTTTCATTTCCAAGTATGTAAAATGTTCTGTATAATCCCTTTACCATTCTCCATCTTGGTAATTTTTACGTGTTAAAAAATATATATATGTATTTTTTTTTATTTTATTTTTTTTACCATTTTTAGTGCTGCCAAGATTGTCACCCAGCGCTCACGGTGGCGCTTGGCTCATTATTACGGTTTGATTCGCCATTTCATCCGCAGGAGAAGAAGTGGCTTTGCTAACAACAAGCTCTCGGACATCTTGTCAGCTCAGACAAACTGAAAGAGAAGTGTGCACACATCAGCATTACAGTCACCGACAGGGTCAGGGCCTGTCTGTATTCATACCTTTGATTGCCATATCATTTTTTTCGACATTGAACGTAAGATATATTTTTTGACATCCTGACATTTTTAATGTTACTTTTTATTTAGGCTGCTGGCTAGCTCTCAGATTAGCTCACATTTTCAGAAAGAGAGCGAGATTTAGGGCGCTAGTTATTCAGGAGCCACTACACCCAGTGGGAAGATGGCGCTTAAACGAATCCATAAGGTAAGTGGGAAATTATATCGAGTATAAATATATCAGCCAGTCATATTATAAACCAGTGTATTATTAAATGTTTAGTTATCTAGCAGCGTGTCGGCGTATTGCTTATAAAGCGAGTGCTTATTCCTAATTCAAGCGACGAACGATTTTTTGTATGTTTATTAATAAGGACATCAAACCTGTCGTTTTTATGTAACTTTTTATATATATATATTACATAAGTCTGCGTATACAGTTTTAACGTGCCATTGTAAACGAGTGTAAATATAGGTCTTGACAGCTAATAATTATTTACGTAAGACAGTCTCGATGTCATTCGTGGTATTATAAAATGTTTAGATTATAGATGATCAATCTCACATCGATATTTTACTAATAAGTAAAATAATGTAGTATTGGCACTTTGTCTCGTGGTGTGGACACTAAATTCTTACCATAGTTAGTCTTATGAAATGAAACGAAACAAAAAGTGTTTGTAAATCACTTTAAAAGTTAAAGTCTTATTAATGTGATAATTCCTAAACCTTTGACGTCGATGTCCATTTTTACATCTCATCTTTTAGCTGACCTTTAGGGACTAAGGTTTAATTTGGGATCCTAAATAGTGTTGAATCAGTGTGTTGCGAAGTTCCAACCTGTCTGTAGTTGTGCAATGGAAAAGCTCTAGAATGATGCCAGTTTTCTACCCCCCTGTCATGAAATACCCCCAGGTGTCTCCCCACTCAACGGACATGTTGAAATAAAAATAAACGTAGTGCTGCTAAAGTAGGGAGCGCAGACGGACATGTCTGTGGGCTCCTGCAGGTTGTGTTCCAGCTCTTCTCCCTCATGACCCCTCTGGAACTATAAATACTCTGTGTTGCTACACATTCTATCTGCTGGTTTCATCTTGCTGTCACCATAGTGATAAAAGAGCAAAGCGCCATTATTGACCCTTCGTTATGGAGAGTCTGTGTTTTTTCAGTAGTTCTGCATGCTTGTGTTTCATAAAACTCATTCTGACTCTTCCCTGTAGGAATTGAATGATTTGGCACGTGATCCTCCTGCACAGTGCTCAGCAGGTCCAGTGGGGGATGATGGTGAGATTACAGACTTTTTACATGTATTGTGTGGAGTTTACGGCCGTACGTATTTACTGTAAACTGATGCTGTACATGCAATCTCTCCTGCAGTGTTCCACTGGCAGGCAACAATCATGGGGCCAGTGAGTACAATAAAACGTTGCTGTCGAAGCATGTTACTAAATAGTAAAATACTGACACAAAATGTACAATACTGTTCAAACGTTTGGTGTTGGTTGCATTTTGTTTTTATGTTTTTGGAAGTCTTTTATGCTCGCAAAGGCTGCATTTATTTGATCAAAAATACAGTAAAAACAGCAATATTTTGAAATATTATTACAATTTAAAACAACTGTTTTGCATTTCAATATATTTGAAATGTAATTTATTCCTGTGATGCAAAGCTGAATTTTCAGTGTCACATGATCCTTCAGAAATCATTCTAATATGCCAGTTATTATTAATGTTGAAAACAGTTATGCTGCTTAATATTTTTGTGGAAACCATTGTTTAAGGATTCTCTAATGAATAAAAAAGTTCAAATGAACAGCATTTATTTGAAATAGATTTTTTCGTAACATTATTGATGTCTTTACTGTCAATTTTTATCATTCTAATGCATCCTTGAATAAAAGTATTAATTTCTGTAAAACAAAGATCTTTAAATTAAAATGAAAAGAAAATCTTACTGACCCCAAACAATTTGAAACAGTAGTGTAAATGTACGAAAGATATTTTTCCCCTTTTTTATTTAAAAAACAGAATGAAAGTCCATATCAGGGTGGCGTTTTTTTCCTAACCATACACTTCCCAACAGATTACCCCTTCAAACCACCAAAGGTAAGAACTTTAAAAACAGCACAAAACACTTTTTGTTTTGTTTTTTGCATGTTTGCCTGTAGGTAGGTGTGTATAATATTTGTTTTCTTTGTGTTAGGTTGCATTTACTACAAGAATCTACCATCCCAACATAAACAGTAATGGCAGCATCTGTCTGGATATCCTCAGGTCCCAGTGGTCTCCTGCACTTACTATTTCTAAAGGTACACACACAATAATAGGTGTTTCTTTATTAGAAAATGCTTAGAAACAATTCGTCCTAATATTTGAAACAAATTAGGCCTATAATAGATACATAAGGTAGCTCCAGTTGACTTAATTGATTGGACAAGCAACGTGATATTTTGTATAATTGAATTCCCTGTGCTATATGTCAATGACGTGGTGTATGTGTCTCCATATTGTGCTCCTCTCTGTAGTTCTCCTGTCCATCTGCTCACTCTTATGTGACCCCAATCCAGACGACCCTCTTGTGCCAGAGATTGCCCGAATCTATAAAACAGACACAGAGAAGTAAGTACAGCCTGAGGCACACAAGTATTATGCTTTCACTTGCGCACATCTGGTATAAATGTAATTATTTTTAAATTATACATTATTTGCTGTATTTAACATTATTTTTGTAAATTTGTTTTCTTTTTTGTATTTTGTTATCTTCCACTTATAATTCATTTGAACTTACTACAAATTTTTAAATCTAGTGAGAGTCTCATAGATTTTTTTGCAGGACCGTAAAAATCATTGCTTATGCTTGATAAGTGAAAGCAAATTAATATTATTATTATTATTATTTTTTATTTATTTTTTTGCTAGAGAAGCCAGCTACATTTACATTGTAAGTCTGATCCAAAAAGCTTATTTGAGTCATATGAGTTATATTGCAGTCAGCACCAAATTACAGCAGTTTATCACAGATAATATCAGCATCAAACCTTCATTTAATAACATTTGACTGTTGTTAAAAAAAATTAAATATGTAATAAATAAATAAGGGCACCTTATGTCAGCCCTTTTTTCCTAAGTGATGTGGTTGTGGGCATCATTTTAAGACACAAGGTTTTTGTGAATAGAAAGAGCTGGCAGAACAGCAAGGACTTTTTTTCTAACACACCATGCTCTATCAGGTATAATAGAATGGCAAAGGAATGGACAGAGAAATATGCCATGCTGTAGGTGAAAGTCAACTCTGCATTGTGAACATTAGAGGTACTGTAGAGAGAGTGAAGCGCTGCAAACTGTTGCTTCCGGTGTGTTGCAGCATGAGTGTGTGGCCACAGCAGGTGTGCATCACTAATACATGCTATCATGTCTCTTCGGAAATGACTGAGAAAAAGCACAGAATGCTTTCAAGTGAAAAGTCAGATATGCTTTTATCTTTTGCAAACACAGCAGTGTCTTGTGATTTGTTAGGGTTTATATAGTCCTGCATTCAACCTTACAGTAAGCATGGCTTTTAATCAGCCATAAAGTCTTACAGCAGCATGACATTTTTGTTAAAGGGGTCATATGATGTTGCTAAAAAGAACATTATTTTGTGTATTTGGTGTAATGAAATGTGTTTATGCGGTTTAAGGTTAAAAAAACACATTATTTTCCACATACTGTACATTATTGTTTCTCCTCTATGCCCCGCTTTGGTGAAAAATGTTAGAGTTGTAAATTCGTAATGGCTGAGCATTTTTGGTTTGTGTGAGCTAGTTGTAGCACTGCATGAGAAGCATCAGGATGCTAGTAGAAATGTAGTAAACATTAAGGCAAGATACTACAGGCAAACCATTTTTTTTTTTCATTTGAGATTTTTTTTTTAGGTTATTTGGCTTTTCATAATGTGTTCAGACTAGTGGAATAAAACATACACTTTTAAGTGTTTAGTTTATCACACTTTATCTATTTGCATCTGTAGATTACAACTACTATACATATCTTTAGAGGCAGTTTCTCAGAATTAGTTTTTGTCCCATTCACTGAGCAATGCACTAACACTTACATACACCAAACAGTTTTATACCAATTAAGGGATTTCATACAAGTAGTTATTCCTAAAAACATGGTGATATATATGTTTTTTCTGGCTGCTAAATTTCCTGATTTACCTGGCCTTATCCAATGTTCAGATTTCTGTTCAGTAAATGTATGTAAATAAGTGCATATTTAGTTAGATAATTTGAATATTTCAATATAAAATTTCAGAAATGTGAAATACAAGAAATTTTTGCAATTCTTAATATAATCAATCAACTATGGTGATGTCTTAGTTTTTTTTCTACATTCATCTGGGGTGTCTTGCCTTAAATCTTCAAGTACAAATGTTTTAAAAAGAGATAAACTTAAGTACATCATTAATGAAGGAGAAATTACATCGAGTCATCAGAAGGGTTTGAAACTGAACTGCATTTTGGCTGCATGAAGGGTCACTTGATTTCAAATGTCTAATATTTTTCTGTCCTCTTTGCAGATACAACAGAATAGCGCGGGAATGGACTCAGAAATATGCCATGTGATGTTGGCTGGACACATTTATACACTGTTTGTTCTCTCATGTTTTGGACACTGTTGCAAGACCATATTTCCCCATCTGTCTCTTATGGAGGCACAATCCCAGATTTCTGCTCAAACAGGAATGCAGGCCTGCTCCTGGCCTTTCCACACTACAAAGTCTTGAAATGGACCTCGCCAGTCTGATGGAAGTTCTTCCACTCTCAGCTCTGCCTATCTTTGATCTTTACCAATCAACTCCTCTCACTCCACAACACGACATGCCTGTATGACCAGAGTGTGTTCTCTCTGAGCTGCTCGGAAAGAGAATGTCTTTAGGTTGTTCTGCTTTTTTGAGGGCTTTACTCCTGGAGTGCATGCAGTCACAGGAGAAAAGGTCAGATGTTGTACATCAGTGGTGAGAGATTGGGACTGATTCCTATATCCTGTTTGATTGTAAAGATTTGCGACATTCTGATCAGCTCTTGGCCCAACTTTTCACAGCCGTGACACTGAGATACAACTGCTCGATTGGCTTAAATATCCATTTAAAATCCCGCTACTTTTTTCTTTAAATAAATATGTATAACTCATTGCTGTGTGGTTGTTTTTCTATTTGAATTTTACTGTCTGTATTCAGATGAACATAGATTAGACTGCTTTTTTCACATATATTGAATATGGAAAGTGGTTATGGTTTATAACTTGAAATGAGCATTTGAGGCCATGAATCATTTAGAATGAATCATTTGATTATTAGTGTACTTGATAAGGTTTGGTAAGGACAAAAATATTTATCTTTGAATTTTTTGTATTGTAAGATATAGAACATAAAACATAGCAAGTGATTAGAATTAAGATATAAAATGTCTTCTAATTAAACGTGATCTTAAATTTTAATCCGCATTTCTAGTGGTGTTTCGTTATTGAAAGAATTGGTGTTTTTGAATAAATCTTGTGAATCATTTTTCGTTCACTTCCACTGACAGACTCGTTTTAAAGCGCGTGAGTGCTTTCCTGCGTTCAAATACATAAAAGGCCACTTATATAAAAATAACTGAACAAATCAGTGAATGAATAGTCAATTAATCAAAAGATTGTAGTTACGAGGATGGATCAATATCCCCACCACTAGGCAGCAGTGCAGGCAAAATAAAAGCCCTCATTGACTTCACTTCTCGAATAGCTAGTTGTTTTTGCTACAATATTTAATTACTTTTAATTTTCAAGCATTGTTAAAATTCCATCATTATATTTAAATACAATTAATATACTTGTATTATTTTTGTAGAATATTTTTCAATCACATACCCTAAACTTAAACGACACCGGAAGTTTTTGCTTCCACGTGAGAGAGCAGCTGATCTGTGCTTTTGATTTCAACCGGGAAGTGCAGCAGAAAACACCAGGGCGGTGTGTTTATGGCTTTACTTACCGTGATTCAACAATATAATATAGAAATGACTTTGGTAGTGTCAAGTCTGCCATGATTAGTAAACATGAATCACGTGGTATGGTCTTTTGCGTGCTTTTCCCTTTTAGAGCTCCTTTTTCCAGACAGCCCTTTTGCGTCTGAAGTAAAGAGCTCGGTCTGGGAGTTGATATTATCTCTCTGAACGGGAAATGGCAGCTGCTGAACTCAAACTCATCTGTTTCTCTCAGTGCGGAGGTGCCGGGCTGTGTTCATACTGCTCTGCAGCGTCAGGGATTCATTTCGGTATATAACAGACAAATTTTCTAAAGTCATTATTAACAGTTCAAACTCTGTTAAATGAATGTTCCTGAAAACTTTATTCTGTGTCAACAGGATCCATATTATAGGTATAAAGACCTGGCCTACAGATGGATTTCACTTGACAACTGGACTTACACCACATCATTCTCAGTACCCGGGCATGTTAGGTAAGTCAGCAACCCTCCAAGTTAGTAGGTGGCGGTAAATGCACCTAAAGCTGGTTTGCCAACCGCCATAAAACGTCAAAGAAGAAGAAGAAGAACCCTCCAAGTCCAACTAAGCCTGCTCTGTGATTTGTACCATATATCTAGAGCTAGAATGTCAAGGATTGGTGGTTTATCATAATATGATAACAATCATGTTATATATTTAGACAGGACCACAGATGGAATATTATGTGCTCTTTACAGAGGGAAAGGGAAAGCCGTCCTAGTGTTTGAAGGAGTCGACACAGTCTCTACAATTTCTCTCAATGGAGTCACCATCGGAAAGACAGACAACATGTTCCGCAGATATGTAAATATATAACCCTTCTGTGTACAAGCACGTTTTTTTGAATTGTTCTTTATATGTTTATGGACTCTAGCATAATAGTAGTAATAACAACAAAGGTTTTCCTTAAAAGCACTTTTTTTTTCCAGAATGTTGAAATCATAAAGTTTTTTTTCTTCAGGATTTTGAAGTCACTGATTTGCTGAAGGATGAAGAGAATATTCTCCAGGTGTGGATTATGTCAGCTGTGTCATATGCATCTCAGAGGAGTCATGCCCACACTGAATACAGGGTACCACCTGATTGTCCTCCTCCTGTACAGAAAGGAGAGTGTCATGTTAACTTTATCAGAAAGGTACACACAATGTCACACTCGCAAACCCAAAAAGTTCATTAAGAGTATATGGTGATACCTCTTTTTTGCTGAAGTACTGCCATTAAATAAGTATGTATCCAATATACTGTATATTTAATTAATGAAATAATATAATTAAAAACTTTTTTGTTATTGGTTTCCTGATTGAGTTTTTGGTCTCTTGCCGTTTTCAGGCTCAAAGCTCATTTAGCTGGGACTGGGGTCCATCTTTCCCTACTCTGGGCATCTGGAAGGGAGTTCGTCTGGAAGTCTTCAACACTTTAAGGGTTCTAAGTTATACCACAAGTCCAAGATTTGGTACACACATATTTGCATATGAAAGAGAAGGGATTTTAGACATTAATATAGTATCAAAACAAATCAACATAATATGCAAATCCCTCTTTCCTCCATATTCTTGTCCTGTTTCTCTCCATGTCTTTCTGTCTTTCTCTGTATCCAGACTCTGAACATTCAAGCTGGAATGTTGAAGTGGAATTGTTCTTTGACATTTTTGTCGCATCTAAGGGTCTTGTCCAACTGTCCATACCATTATTGCAGTCAGAGGCAGAATTTCAACTGTCCCTTACACCTGGGCAGAGTAAAAAGTCCTTTGTCTTACAGCTCAATCAGGTGAGATCAGTTCTAGTTTGCTTGATTAAGACCATTACGTATCATTTTAACATAAATTTCAAAGGAAATGTCACATGCTGTATATCAGTGTTGTTGTTCTTTTGTATCAAGATAGTATTATAGTTGGGGATAATATTATAGTTTTTTAATTAATATTTCAAATAAAATTGTTTTTATATCTATATTTTCTGTTTTCATTTTAATTTTCATGGTAGTTTTAGTAATTTAGTTGTTTCTGTAATTTAAAAAAAAGTCTTACAGAGTTTTAATTTTTATTTCAGTTTTAGTTATTTGAATCAAGTTAAACAATGAAAATGAGAAATGGTGCTTTGGCAACTAGCTGAAATAAAGTTTTTACGTCTTTTATATTTTATTTGACTTAATGTTTATTTTATCTCAAGTAATTAAAATATGTTTTATGGTTTTAATTTTAGATAACAGTAATAACCTTGATATATATGATGATAAATATTGTGTTCACTGTAAGAGTGTCAGTTTGTGGTGTCCGTTTGGACGTGGAGAGCAGACTCTATATGACCTGACGATAGATGTCAACTTGGAGGATGGAGAGGCATTTAATGCAGAGCGAATGGTAATCTTTCTCTCTGTTTATTTTATTTTTTTCTCAGTCGGCATTATTTCACTCTTGTGTTGTGGTTTTCTGTTTCAGGTTGCTTTCCGCACAGTGGAGTTGGTCCAGGAGCCTATACCCTCATCCCCTGGCCTCAGCTTCTACTTCCGGATCAATGGGAAACCAATTTTCCTGAAGGGTTCAAACTGGATTCCTGTTCATGCCTTTCAGGACCAGGTTACCACTGACATGTGAGTAGATTTACAGCTTAAAGCAACCTAGTTCAATGGCCAAACTGAATTCTGTTAAATGTGAAATCACTTTGAAACTTTAGTCATCTTGTCATGTTTCAGCACTGGCATTGCAGGATCACGATCCTACTCCGGTCTGCACAGAAGGCGAATATGAATGCTTTAAGAGTGTGGGGTGGCGGAGTGTATGAGCAAGACATCTTCTACAGCCTGTGTGATATGTATGGAATCATGGTGAGCTTATTAAATGACATCCTCCACCTGTGACATGCTTTAAATGATTGATTTGGTTATTTGTTTGCTCTTATGTCAGATCTGGCAGGACTTCATGTTTGCCTGTGCGTTGTACCCTACAGAAAAGGATTTTCAGACAGTGAGGGAGGAGATCACACAGCAGGTTTGCATACATAGTACTCTTATATATTATGTTCACCTCAAATAAATGACAAATAAAAGGTCAATGACATATTAGAGTGTTTAGAAAAACATTTTCAAGAAAAGTTTAAATGAAATTATTCTAAAATTTCATGTTGTGAGTGAATATTTTAATACAACATTTTTTCCATATCGAAAAATAAAGTATTTAGTACAAATATCATGAATGATCACTATTAAAAATAGTTGTTAAATACAACTGAAACATGTATTATATATAAAATATAATATGAAATATGAAATATAAATATTTGATGAAAAAATTACTAAAATTGAAATTAAATAAATGAAAGCTAAATATAAAGGAAAAAAAAAAAATGCTCCATAAAACTCCATAACAAAATTACTAAAACTTAATCTAAAGTTAAAACTGAAAATATAAAAATAAAAGCTAATCAAAAATATTAATAAATACTATGATAATATAAATGATACTAATAACACTGCTGCAAGGGTCAAATGTTTTTCAAATATAATTAAGAGAAGCAGTTTTAATAGAATGCTTTTTTCCTAAGAAATAATATAAAAGATTTCTTCATTATGAACACAAGACATGTTTGACTTTATGCCACCGAAAACATTTCAAAATGAATTTTAATTCAAAATTTAAAAACATTCTTATCATAGAAGAGGTGTATTTAAGCCATTGTGTAAATTGCATTTTCTGATGAATCTTCTGAATAAATTACAGATCCAGACGAAAGAAAGTGAGCATCATTGACCCACCGGTTATTGTTTACAATTATATGGACATTTGTTGTGGTTCAGGTTCGACGGTTGAAATCTCACCCCTCTGTGGTCATCTGGAGTGGGAACAATGAGAACGAAGCTGCCATAGCAACTGACTGGTTCAACATACCTGTTGCTGAGCGACCACTGTATGTGAAAGACTATGTCAACCTGTATGTTGAGAACATCAGAGACATCGTGCTGCAGGTGAGACTGAGATACATACACACTAACATTAAAGTACTATCTTAAGCCTTTACCAAAGGATGCTGTGCTTTAATTCAGGAGGACAGCACCCGTCCTTTTCTAGTGTCCAGCCCAACCAATGGGGTTGAGTCTGAGAAGGAAGGCTGGGTGGCTAAGGACCCCTATGACCCCCACTTTGGAGACACCCATTACTACAGCTATTACAAGGATTGCTGGGACTGGACTGCTTTCCCTCGCACACGCTTTGCTTCTGAGTATGGCTTCCAGTCCTGGCCTTCATTGTCCACAATTAGTAAGGTACTACACTACAAAATCCATCTGCTTTTTGAGATTTAACAGCTGCAGTATGTACTACCTAGAACTAGTTTATGTTATGATCCCAAAGCTGAGTTAGTGTAATGAAAGTGTACTCTCTTTACTTTTATTTCATTATTATTTTATTATCTGCAAGCACATTTTTTATATAAATATAATATAGATTTGAAGTACATTACAAGTGCACATCATGCTTCAAAAACATCACTTAACCCTCTTGTTTTTCAACTTCTCCCCTCCAACCAGGTTTCAGTGTCTTCAGACTGGGATTTCAGCAGCAATTTTTCAGCTCATCGGCAGCATCATGAAGATGGAAATCAGCAGATGCTAAAGCAAGCAGAACTACATTACATTCTCCCTAACAGCACAGACCCGGTGCAGAGATACAGAGACACTATTTACATCACTCAGGTGAACACACACATATTACCTTTAAGCTGTAATATCACAGGAAGAAATATTTTAAAATATATTAAAATAGAAAACAGTTACTTTAAATAGTAATAATATTTCACAATATTACTGTTTGTACTGTATATTTAAAGGGGTCATATGATGCGATTTCAAGTTTTCCTTTCTCTTTGGAGTGTTACAAGCTCTTGGTGCATAAAGAAGATAAATGCAGCATTGGTTAGCATAAGAGAAATTTTTTTTACCAACCCCAAAATTTTGAATGGTAGAGTATCAAATGTTTTCCAGGACATTAGTAATGTGCCCGATGTGACACACTTTGGTTTGAACAGGTGATGCAGGCACAGTGTGTGAAGGCCCAAACAGAATTCTACCGCCGCAGCCGTAGTGACATTGTTGAGGGCAATTGTCATACGATGGGCACCCTTTACTGGCAGCTGAATGACATTTGGCAGGGGCCTTCCTGGTCCTCTGTAGGTAAATGAATCATGTACACGCCTACCACTCTTCATCTCTATATAGAAGAAAGCATTCTTGCTTACTAAAAGTAATTTGTCATTCATGTGCACGTGAGCATGCAAAGTCAAAGTATGCTTGTTGACTGGGAAATCTCTTGTACATTCAGTTTGGTGGTAAATGGAAAATGCTACACTACTGGGCTACAGATTTTTATGCACCTATACTCTCAGCGGGGGTTGAGGACAAGGGAGATCTGCTGATCTATGCCGTCTCTGACAGCCACTCTGAGAAGCACAATGTCAAAGCTAAGGTAAGATGGTAGTGCTTCATAACATAATTGACTATTGTTTTTGGTTATTATATAATGATCATCTATTGCAGAGAATGTTAGATTAAAATTGTATGACATTTTAATTTAGAGTATCAATGCAATTCAAAGTTATAAGAGAATGAATTAAAAGAATAGTTTACCCAAAAAATCCAAAATGTAGAGTTTTGTTTCTTCATTTGAACAGATTTGGAGAAATTTAGTATTATATCACTTGCTCACCAATGGATCCTCTGCAGTGAATGGGTGCCATCAGATTGAGAGTTCAAACAGCTGATAAAAACATCACAATGATCCACACGACTCCAGTCAATCAGTTGAATCGATCTTGTGAAGTGAAAAGCTGCTTGTTTGTAATAATCTGACGGCACCCATTCACCGCAGAGGATCCACTGGTGAGTAAACATGTTTTCATTTTGTGTTTACTTCTATTAGTTTATTTATGAATTTTGACCAGTATTTGTCATGTTATACTCATGTTCACAGGTGAAATTATACAGCTGGAGCAGCTTTAACGCTGTGTGTTCTTTAGAATCCAACGCGACTACAATAAAAGCAGGAGGAAGCACCCTTGTGTTTCAGCTTTCTATATCAGCTCTGCTGACGCAATGTGGGAACTGCACACGGCGCTCATGGGATCCTCTGCAGTGAATGGGTGCCATCAGATTGAGAGTTCAAACAGCTGATAAAAACATCACAATGATCCACACGACTCCAGTCAATCAGTTGAATCGATCTTGTGAAGTGAAAAGCTGCTTGTTTGTAATAATCTGACGGCACCCATTCACCGCAGAGGATCCACTGGTGAGTAAACATGTTTTCATTTTGTGTTTACTTCTATTAGTTTATTTATGAATTTTGACCAGTATTTGTCATGTTATACTCATGTTCACAGGTGAAATTATACAGCTGGAGCAGCTTTAACGCTGTGTGTTCTTTAGAGTCCAATGCGACTACAATAAAAGCAGGAGGAAGCACCCTTGTGTTTCAGCTTTCTATATCAGCTCTGCTGACGCAATGTGGGAACTGCACACGGCGCTCATGCATAGTTGCTTTTCTTCTCAGTAGTCCAGAAGGTCAAATGATCAGCCCTCACAATCACATCTTACTCAGCTCTCCACGATATGCAGAGGGTTTGCAGAAACCCAACATCACGGTAAAAACCATACATTCTTACACACCATTTACAAACACATCCACCTAAGCAGAGATGTGACTGAATGCAAATGCTTGTCCTTAAGAAATTGACTGACTGACAGGTTGATTTTATTTGTATATTGCAGTTTACTGTAAAGGACACTAGAATTGTGCAGAGCTTTTTCGTGACTCTGCACTGCTCCTTTCCTGCTGTGTATGTTTGGCTGGATGTTGACGATATTCCCGGTCACTTTGATGTCAATGGCTTCCTGATGCGGTCTAAAAAATCCACAGTTATTTTTGAAGCATGGAGACTCACCACTGCTGAAGAAATCACTGCAAATCTTCATATCACGTCTCTCAGGGATGTCTACTTGATTTTATGATGTGCTTGTCAAGTTGTCTGACTGACAGCTTTAAAATCAACTATACAAATGTAATAAAAGATTGCAGGGCACTGCATTCTCAGGACGACCCTGTTAATTATTACTTATATGTATATATATTAAAACCATATAAAAACAAACTGCATGGTCCATTGTTGTTGAACACTTGAATCAATTTAAAGAAATACTTTACAATAATATAAAATATTTAATTTTTATATTTTTACTTAATGTGGCTGTTTTCGAAAAAAAACACCAAGTCATGTTGGTCAGTGATAAAAAATAGGCTTCACTGAGAAATGTGCAAATATTGGCATTGTGTTCTTTTCAATGGCTGTAACGTCCTTCTACAAGATCACTTGAATGTTACTCAACTCAGACCTGAACACGTTGCAAGAATGTCTGGAAAAGCGCAAACAAAGGCTTCATTTATTGACACGGAGTGACGGCAGTGATCCGGCTGGTAGTAGCAGTGGTTGGGCAGCAGCATGTTGCTGTTCTTTGACCCTCAGTGCAGCAGAAGTTTCTTCGCGCGATCTTTGCTCAGGAATGGAAGAGTGAGCGTCAGAGGTGGACTCCACTATTAAGCCTACAGATTGATTAGTAAAGCCGTCAAATAGTTGTTCCTCCCACGTCCGGGAGATTGCAAATCATTTCTGTAAAGGAAATGAAAGAAAAGGGTTTCTCATTTATTAACCTGAGGCTTCTGTTATTAGTTAGAATGTGCGCACGTGGTTTCCATCCGTCTTGACCGTCTACTGCTTTACACTGTTCTCGGATAGCTGTTCGGTAAAGTTATTCATATCGAAAGGATAGAAATATGGAGGAAAGTTTCATGCAAAATGTTTTGCGCTTCTACGGTGAAAGCAAATCGCTGTCCACGGGAAACCTAGAAAATTTTCTGCGCCTCATTACCAGCCGCCGCGCGGCATCTGTCGACGATGAAGCCAATCCGCTGAAGAACACGGAGGTAATGCCAGTTTCTTTCGGCAAACAGCACTTTAATAGAAAAAACAAGTGAAAGCTCACGGAAATATTCTGAATGTTTATTTCACACAAGAAACAAACGGAGAAAAAAAACCCTTTTTGAAAAATGCTATTTAATTCATATTTTATTCTATGTCCTTGTGGAAGACGCCAGGATTAAGTTTTTCAAAAAAATAAATAGACATGAAAAGGCATGTAGCCTATAGGCAAAAACGATGTTTTATTTTTTCATTCACCAATCAGTTTTTAGGTTTCAGGCTGTTTTTGACCAAACTTTGTACAAAGATGATTCTCAACTATGCTATGAAAGATATAACAGAATGGTTTGATATACAATTTTACTTCATGCAATATGTGCGTAAAATGTCCATAAATTGATATTCACATTTTATTCAATGTATCTATACACTGAATCTAATTTGCATATTAATTGGGGCAAGCCATAATGAAAAACAAGTGTTATAATGGGAGTAATAACTTGGCAATATTTTCATAAGAATATCTCATATTTCATAGAAACATTGATCTATAATTTCTTTCCCTGTTGACTTGTTGTGTTTCCCCAAAATGCCTGATTAACATGCTCTTTGTCCTGCTGTCCCCTACAGAAGACATGTATGAAAATTATGCCTCGTTTCATAACAGTCAAATTCCGATTTGAAACCCCATAACATTTTTCTGTTTTTTTTTTTTAAATTTTACGACAAACAATTTGAAAATTAGTCCGATTTAAATGATAATTACAAAATATTATCATATTTCCTCAATTTGATCATTCTGTCATTATTAGTCATTTTTAAAGACCAAGGAGAGAGAGAGTGTTTATGATCAAACCTCCAAACATTTGATATCTCTAAAAAGCCCTGAATGTGTTCTGTACAGGACATTCAGACTGAAAACAGTGGCATATAGGGAAATCATATATGTGGCATCAGAGGAATTCACTAAAATATAATGTCCTCTATAGAGGACAAAAGTCTATGCCTGGGTCCCAGGAGGATATGGAATTATTTTGACGTTGTGGAAGAAGAGTACAAGGCTTGTCTTTTCTCCTTAGCTAACGGGACTCACCTCTTCCTATTTGGAAAGAATTAATATTTCTAGCAACATTGCTTAATTTGACAAAATGTGGAAGCCTGTTTTCAGTTACATCTTGATTCATAAGTAATATTTAATTTAATTTAATATAGTATTTTAATATAGTTTAGTATAGTCATTTTAATATAGTATTTCAGTGTTTATTTTTATCACCCTTTTCTTTCCTTTTTTCTTTTTGAATCATTTGCATTTTGATCGGTAGGCTACCTAACTATCAGCAATCAGCATAGTTTGATTAGTTGTTTTACTTATTGTTTTATGTACAAGTTTTTTTGTTTGTTTTTTGGTGTGTATTACGTTGTTCTGTAATGTTATTGGTTTGGAAAATATATTGGTAACAGTAAAGAAAATATATAGGTAATGTTTAACTTTGCTACATAATTAACTGTTAATACTGTTTCTTTCAATAATGTTTTTATTTTTTTATGAAAGCAGAGAGTCCCTGTAAAGTTTGAAAACCTCTGAATAATTTTTTTTTAATCTATGGAATTGTCACCAAACAATATCAAACATTATATTCAGTAATTATTTTGTTTAGCAATAGGAGATGTTTAGCCTATAATTAGACATGTTTTGTGCCATGTCTCAAGAATCAGTACCACATTCTAATTCTTGATGACACAGATGTTTAATTTTTACTTTTTTTTTGGTAGTGTTCTTCATTGTCAGAGCTGCTGTCTGCCTTTGGATTGGGTAATGCTTCTACGGTCAGTCTCAATGATCTGGAGATGATGTGTCCAGCTATTCTCAATCGGATCCTGCTCCCTGCCTGCTCTTACACCTCCCCCTCAAACCTCAATGATTCTTCATTATTACCTGATCACAAAGGTGAGTCTGAATACCACAAACCCCTTCATCTTGGTGGAAACGACAATCAGATGTGCTGTATGAAGTCAGGAAAATATATTTTGATTAATGAGGAAATAGACAGAGATTACAATAAAACCTCTGGAGACAAATCAACTTATTTTACCATTTTATCAAGGAGTTACAGATTGATTCCCTAGTGTTTATTTTGGGTGTGAAACTCAGCAAAGTATTTTACACTTTTGTGTAATCATGGTTTTGACCTTTTTGCTTATGAATCACAATGGTTAAAAGTTGATATTATCATCACACCACACATTACACACAGATTCTTTTAGAGAGCAAACACTTGAACTGATAAGTGGATTTTCCATGACCCATCATCACATTGTTGATTCACTGATTTTGTTGAAGGTTTTGAACTGTGCGGTATCAGTTTCTCATTTCACATTCAGAAAAAACAGCCTTTGTCTGATCCCATTTCATATGGTAATGATGTCCTCACTAACAGGCTGTAAAAGAGTATTTTACTTCACTGCATCCAGTACCGAAACTTAATACACTTCCTGCATTAGGTTTCTGTGTTGGGATGCAGTGAAGTTGAACTGCATTAAGTTTTTTTTCACTTCTTAAATTGAATTGATGGAAATAATTTTAATATGCCTCAATATATGTGTAAATCCGTTTCCTCCTTCCTGTAGTTTGGGGTTATGGTTTCCTGGCCGTGACCGTGATAAACTTGGCTGCTCTGTTGGGGTTATTTCTGGTGCCTCTCACTAAAAAAACATATTTTCCGAAAGTCTTGACGTATTTCATTGGACTGGCCATTGGGACACTGTTTTCAAATGCTGTACTGCAACTTATCCCAGAGGTAAGAATGAGTTACAATGAGATTATAAGATGATATTTGAGAGAGAAAATGATTTACAAAGGTATAGATGGAAAAATATAAGATTGGCCAAAAACAGTCAATTACTTAGAGGTCATATGATGCTTTTTTTAAAGATCATTATTTTGTGTATTTGGTGTAACAGAATATGTTGACATGCTTTAATGTTAAAAAAACACATTATTTTTCAAATACTGTACATTATTGTAGGTCCTCTATGCCCCGCCTCTCTCAAACGCTTAGTTTTATACAAAGTCCCTCCTTCCGACAAGCGCAGTATGCTCTGATTGGCCAGCTGACCCAGTGCACTGTGATTGGCCGAACACCGCAAGCACTCATCGGAAATGTAACGCCCCTTACCATAATCACGAGCTTCATTCAAAATAAATGTAAAGACAGAGCCCGAAAAGGG
Source organism: Sinocyclocheilus rhinocerous (assembly GCF_001515625.1). Taxonomy (NCBI): domain Eukaryota; kingdom Metazoa; phylum Chordata; class Actinopteri; order Cypriniformes; family Cyprinidae; genus Sinocyclocheilus; species Sinocyclocheilus rhinocerous. The sequence continues at coordinate 1,175,471 of NW_015667306.1, forward strand.
AACAGAGTCGTGTGACAGACACAGTGATGA
>NW_015667306.1:1176629-1202993 GCF_001515625.1 Sinocyclocheilus rhinocerous
TTTTTCTGGACACTGTTTATTTTCTGTTAATAAAAGCCTCTCCGAGGCCTGACGCCACACCCACTGTGTCTGTCGTTTGCTCCTCCCGCGACAACACCCATTAACGTAAACTACGCCAGAGCGCATACACACCTCACCACCGGAAGCCGTGTGAGCACCCAAAGACAGTTGGACATAGTGGTGTATTAGAAGTAAAAAATGATATAAATACTGTTCGGTTTCTCGCACAAACCGATCGTTTCGTGTCTTAGGACATCAATGTGTCGTCACGAGCCGCATCAACACTACTGCTGTTCCTGAAACCACGCCTTCTTTCTTTGCGTGATCATTTGGGCGCATTATGCAAATATTTCCACATGGTGATGTAGATATGTGGGGGCGTGTTAGAATGAGCCGTTTTAGGGGGGCGTGGCAGAGTCTTAAATTTGATAAAGAATATCTCTTTGGTTTTGAGACTTTAGTCTTTGCAACTTCAGGGATCTTATCTATGCACAATCAGCTTGTAACACTCCAAAGAGAAAGGAAAACTTGAAATCGCATCATATGACCCCTTTAAAATCTTCATGCATGCAGTACTAATTCTTATCTTTTTTGCCAACTGAACAGGCCCTTGGCTTAGATCCTAAAGATGATAACTATGTGCTAAACGTAGTTGGTATTTTTGGTGGATTTTACATTTTGTTCTTCATTGAACGAGTTTTAAAGATGGTACTGAAAGCAGATACAGAGGTAAGAGCTTGTACATGTGGACATTATTCATTAGAACAGATCAAGCTGTTTGCAGGCCTAATTCAATGGTTCACCTCCACTGCAGCTGGGACACAGTCATTTCCCTCCCCTGCAGTCAGCTGATGTCACCATCACCACCTTTAGCAATGACGTTGTCATAAACAACATCAGCGGTGACATCATCACAAACAACACCAATCATGAGATAAACTCTATCAATGAAAAGTCCAACAACCCAAGTGAGAGTCCAGCTGTTGAACAGGTAATACAGATAATTCATATGTAATTATATACACACACAAAAAATAAACACTGCAATTTCCCTGTTAGCACCCAGATGTTTACCAGATCCTCCAGGAAATTTGCATGATTTCCTGAAGTAGTGAAAGCACAATAAATATTAGATTAAAGATTAATGATTTACAGAAACACATTATTGATCTTGCATGTGGGCATGTGCTCATCTGCAGTTTGTTGACTTTGTCTCCTTCAGTTCTCTCAGAAATGTTAATTCACCATCTAATGATATTTAAACTATAAGGCAGTCCACACAGTTAAAGCATTTTTGTGTTTCACCAGTTTTTTTCTACTAATTGTTTTTCAATGCAAACATCCACTAGACTGCACATACAGTATGTCAGAATATAATTTTAAATACCACAATTGTGACTATATTTCTTGTAATTGTGACTTTATATGTCACAATTGTAGCTTTAGCTATATCTTGTGACTATCTGACAGTGGGACTTTATTTAACATTTGTCTTACATTATTTTTTACTCTTAAGTAGAAACATGTTTCCATTCTAGACTGGCATCTTTGACCAATGCGCCCCTGCATTTTTAGCATAATTTGAATGAGTGCCTTATTTGAAAGGTGCAATTTCAAGCTAAAAAAAAAAGTTAACCTATTGTATAAAATCTGTTCTTTTCTGTTCTTCAACATTATCAGCCAATCACACAGAATGTGTTTTTGTGTTTAAAAATGTGAGACGCAGTGCAGTGGAGTTCTAGAGTGGAGTTCTAAAAAATAATCTAGAGATGTGTTTTTCTAAAAGTTCACACAGAACTTGAGCTTAAAAAGACAAACTTAAAAAGAAAAAAACAGTGTTCACCTCTGGTGTCCTTTTTTTATGGCAACTTGCGAATGACGCCGCATTCCAAAAACGGAAAAAAAAAAAAAAAAAGCCACAAGGTATAAAGGCATGTTTTTAAAAAGTTTGTAAAAAAAAAAAAAAATTTCTTTCATCATCTCGTGTTCGAGATCCACCTATGGGAAGGGCATCTGTACCTGACCTCTGCAGAAGCATCCAATTGCACCAAGTCTGGCTAGACCGACAGAAGCGTGCATCCAGTGCTCGGTGAGGCCCACCCCCTTCCCTGAGAGCATATAAGGCCTGCATGCACTGCTGTTCTCCAGTTTCTCCAGTAACAGGGAAACTGTTACAAGTTGACACACAGCTTGGTTGAATTTTAAACTGCCCACTTGCGTGTCTTCAAGAGGACATATAGCCAGATCAGCCTCCGCCAGACGTGACAGTCTTTTATTCAGCCTTAGGTTAGTGGTGTTCGCATCCTGGGCATCCCGGGGCGCAGTGTCTCTTGACTGGGCTGACCAGCCCAATCCGGCGTTCCCCGATGAGGATCTTCGCGGGCAACCTCCCGTTTGCTGATGAATAATGAACCGGCCGGTTCCAGCTGTGATGACGACGCGGGCCTTCTCGGGGTCTCAGAGGATGAGGAGGCCATCCCCCCCTCTGTCATTCTCCAATGCCCACCCATGGCCCGAAGTGCTGCTGTATGCTTTTCTTCCCCTGTGCTTGATAATTCCCACACTAGCCAGGGTGAGAGAGCAGGGCCTGTCTCTCCTTCTGATAGCACCCAGGTGGCCCAAAGCACTGTGGCTGGCAGAGATTATCCCTCTGTTATATGCCCAGCCGTGACGCCTCCCCCTCCGCACAGACGTATTGCCTCAAGCGATCGGGGAGATTTATCACCCACACCCAGACAGAGTGGCTCTCTGGGCCTTGCCCATGAGAGGACAAACTTAAACGCACTAGGGCTTCCCCCTCGTGTGGTTGCTACTATACAGAATGCCAGAGCTGTTTCTACACAGCCCTTATATGGTTGTAAGTGGCAAGTGTTTGAAGGGTGGTGTGATGGGCATGGTCTCACATCATATCGGTGCTCGGTTCCTGATGTTTCTTACAAGACCTTATGGATAAAGGCAGGTCCTTTTCTACAATTAAGGTCTACCCGGCTATTTCTGCCTGTCATGTGGGCTTTGAGTGCTCAACGGTCGGGCAGTATCCTCTAATCTGCAGATTTATGAAGAGTGCCTGTCGTTCCTTGCCAGTCATCAGGAGAACTGTTCCTGAATAGGACCTCTCCGTGGTGCTGGAGGCTCTGTCGCAATATCCTTTTGAGCCCCTGGGAAGTATTTCCTTAAAGGTGCTGTTCCCTAAGACGGCTTTGCTCTTGGCCTTGGCATCAGCTAAACGTTTCAGTGAGCTACATGCACTCTCGGTGCATTCCTCCTGCACTAAATTCTCTCTTAGTGGAGATAAGATTTTCATTAAGCCTAATCCAGCTTTTATGCCTAAATGCTTCTCTGCGTTCACATCGGAGTTGTTGGAGCTGTCCGCTTTTCACCCTCCTCCTTTTTCCTCCACAGAGGATCAGAGGCTGAATGCTCTGTGTCCTGTTCGTGAATTACGGACATATATGACCAGGACCAGTGCTTTTTAGAAGAGTGACCAGCTCTTTATTTCATGGGCGCCCCCTCACAGGGGGAGTCCCATATCTAAGCAACCCCTCTCACATTGGCTTTTGGAGGCTATAGCTCTGGCATATGAATCGAAGGGAGTGCAGCCCCAGGAGACATCAGAGCTCATTCTACAAGGGGCTTAGCCGCCTCTTGGGCTCTGTTCAGGGAAGTGTCACTGCAGGATATCTGCTCGGCTGCCAGCTGGGCTTTTCCCCCCACGTTTGTGCGTTACTACCGATTGGATGTCACCAAAACCTTTGTAGCATTGTAGCAAGGAACAGGTCAGGCCACGCACATTCATGTCACCAAGCATGCATTTATATTCCTGCCTGGGTGTTTATATATGTGTTGCTGGGTTTATTTTAATTTGTGTATGCCTCATACATGTTTCATGTCCTGCTTGCATACAGCAGTTATGTGTGCGTGTCAGGGCTGCCAGGTGTATGATTATGGGACGTGTCAGGCACTGCCTCCTTGGGGTGACGTCCTTCTCTGGCTTACAGAACCTCACTGTGAGTGTATTGGGCAATTGGGGAGCTGTCCATGTCCTTCCCATAGGTGGATCCCGAACACAAGATGATGAAAGAGAACAATAGGTTACTGTCGTAACCCCGGTTCTCTGAAACATTGAGTGGAGAGATCCACAAGCTTTGCCCCGCTTGCCGCACAAGAAGCGAATATACTTACTGGAGAACAGCAGCGCATGCAGGCCTTATATGCTCCCAGGTAAGGGGGTGGGCCTTACCGAGCATTGGTTGCGCGCTTCTGTCTGTCTAGCCAGATTCTGTTTCTGCAGAGGTCAGGTATGGATGCCCTTCCCATAGGTGGATTTCTCCACTTGATGTTTCAGAGAACCGGGGTTACGACAGTAACCTATTGTTCTGTGTGAATGGCCTCTAACAGTGTCTCCTCTCTGCACAGAATGCATGTGTGTTATTAACTTGTCGCTGGCTGAAAGGGGATGGAATGTCTAATATAAAGACTGTGGCGTGGATGATCACTGTTAGTGATGCTGTGCATAACTTCATAGACGGTCTGGCCATCGGAGCGTCATTCACACTTACTGGAGAACAGCAGCGCATGCAGGCCTTATATGCTCTCAGGTAAGGGGGTGGGCCTTACCAAGCATTGGTTGCGCGCTTCTGTCTGTCTAGCCAGACTCTGTTTCTGCAGAGGTCAGGTATGGATGCCCTTCCCATAGGTGGATCTCTCCACTTGATGTTTCAGAGAACCGGGGTTACGACAGTAACCTATTGTTCTGTGTGAATGGCCTCTAACAGTGTCTCCTCTCTGCACAGAATGCATGTGTGTTATTAACTTGTCGCTGGCTGAAAGGGGATGGAATGTCTAATATAAAGACTGTGGCGTGGATGATCACTGTTAGTGATGCTGTGCATAACTTCATAGACGGTCTGGCCATCGGAGCGTCATTCACACTCTCTCTACTCACCGGCTTCAGCACCTCTATTGCAATCTTCTGTGAAGAGTTCCCTCATGAGCTGGGTAAAACACAGACATAGAGACTTATCATCAAAATATCATTTATTTTTTAAAGTCTAAATTTTTTCTCTGTCTCTCTGTAGGTGATTTTGTCATGCTGTTGAACTCGGGCATGAGTGTTGGTCAGGCTGCGTGTTTTAATTTGCTGTCAGCGATGTGCTGTTATCTCGGTCTTGCATTGGGGATCCTGCTGGGCAGTAGTTTTGCTCCAAATGCTATCTTTGCCATTGCTGGTGGAATGTTCCTCTATATCTCCCTTGCAGACATGGTAAGACATGTTCTTACTGTGGTAAATGTAAAAATGATTTGCAGTAACGACTGTCTGAATGTACATTATCCCACTTGGCATAAAACATGGCCATGAAAAATTTATTTCATTTTAAATTATTTTATAACCTAACTTGTATTATAACGTAAAGATTCTGCTAAGAAAAGAATAGTAAATTACATTAAACAAAACAGCTGGTGTCATGATAAATCGGGTCTTCCCTAGAAATCGGGTCTCCATTGGCTTTAAAGAACTTTTAATGGGTACTCTCTTTCATGCCTTACTACAGTTTCTACATAATCGCAACATGTTATGATGCATGTCATTTGAACTACGTTATAATGACCATTAATGTCTGTTTAAGTTTAGTCGTAGTCTTTAAAATAATGTGTTAAAGTAAGTGTAAAATAATGCGTTTATTTTTATTGTTGTTTTTGTTGTTCTTAATTGTTATTGTTAACAGTTAAATGTAAAATGTAAGGTCAAAGATAATTACACTATGTCCCATTTGTTTTTTAATGCATTATGTAGGAATTATACATATTTTAAATTATTATAGTTTGTGTGTACACACAACCAGTTGGAGACACCAGATTTAGAGAGAGGACCCAATTTGTCACCACCTGGCCTAGCAATAAAGCAAACATAGCAACAATATTACAGTAATATTAAAATCATCTAAGATCACTTACACTACAAACACTACTAACTGAGATGAAAGATGCTGCCATTTGCGTAAAAAAAAAGTTACCTGATTGACCAATCAGAATCAAGTATTCCAGAGAGTTGTGTAAACACTTTCTTTAAATTTCTAATTACAATGTTTGCTGTTTTTCAAGTTCCCAGAGATGAACAGTATCATGGCAACACATACCAAAGGTTATCAAGGAAGGGTTGTGTTCTTCCTGATCCAAAATGCTGGGCTACTCACCGGATTCTCTGTCATTTTGCTTATTACCCTGTTTGCTGGAGATATCAGTCTGGGGTAGAACAAAAGAAACGAATGAAAACGAAGAGAAACAAGGAACAATTGTTTTCAGTGCCAGAAACCAAACACTTGAGACAGACACTGTTGGTTTTTCTCTTTGTATGTTAGACTTTTACTGTATAACACAATCATATCCTGGAAAACATGATTTTTGTAAAGTTGTTTAATAAGATTTTGTTGTTGTTGTTCTGATGTGAGTGTTAGTGTCTGATGTGAACAGGCAACAATACGGCGCTGTGTGAGGAGGAATTCCTCAGTGGCAGTGGCAGCCTAGCACTGAGACTCTGAGCAGCTTTGTTATCCAAATGTCAATGCTGAAACACCTTTTGAGTGAGACTGTATCATGTTCACACAGTCTCTAACCATAGGAAACAAAAGTGAAGATGATTGATGTGTGCCTTTGTGTGTCTATTCTACATCTTGCTTTATTAGGGGGAAATATTTGCATTTAAGAGTTATTCAAATAAATATTAATTGAACTGAATATGTTTCTTGTAAATTCTAATATTGGGCAGAAAATGTTAACATTTTAACTTAACACAAAGTATACAGAGCATTTTATATATACTCCTCTTTTTACAGGGTTTTCAGAAGCTGAAGTCGTCAGTATTTTTATAAAGATTTGTTTTTTAAATACAACATTGCAGAGAACAAGTAGGGGGATAGAGAGAAAATGGGGGGAAATAAATAGTTTAATAATGCAGGATGTTTTTAAAGCTTTTTTAAAATTTATTTGTGATGCTGCAGGAACTGAAACCATTGGGGAAACCCAGAGGTAGTCTCATTAAACTGTCCTCATGATGCGTCAACAAACCTTTGGGAATGGATTCAAATGTAGTGTCACTGAGAATAATACAGATCACAAAACCAATCATTTTTGTGGTGATCAGTTACTGCCCCCAAATTGTGGAATCATCTTCCATTAAATATTTTACTATCTTCTTCCACTCTTGCTATTTTTAAATCTAATCTGAAGACCCATTTTTATTCTTTGGCTTCCAGTATTGTTTGAGATGTGAAGTGATGTTGAAAAAAATTACCATTTAAAAAGCCACTCCTCAAGAAAGGCCACATGCAGTCACGACTGAGCTTTGCCAAAATCCACCTTGAAGATTCTGAGGCAGATGAGATTAAAACTGAATGATTGGCCTCAACACCAAACGCTATGTGTGGCGGAAATTGATACTGGATTCTGAAGTTGGAGTTGTTGTGATTCCTCTAAGATTCCGAGTTGGAACTCTGACTGGGGAGGGTGTTCCAGTTAAAAGTTCCTACTGGGAATTTGGAATTTCCAATTCAGAGTACAAATGGAACACAGCATTAGTGCTTACCTGTCACAAACACAAGTCATAGGTCGTGGAAATTCAAAAATTTAAGATTTTGTGAGTATTCATGTTCACAAACGATGTAAATTGACTCATAGACAACTGAAACACGTTAAAATGTTGCATTATATACAGTACATTAAAACTAATTTCCAACCTATTTTTCATCCAAGTCCAGGACGAAAAAGAAAATGGCGGTTGAGCAGAAATTTCTGAGCGGCAAACAAGCTTGTGCATCATGACGTCAAAAAAACTTTTGATGCAGGGTCCTTAAAAGGAAATTATTTGTTGGCTGAAACTGAGATATTTGATTAGATGTGAAGTTGAGATGAATTTCTACGTATTTAAGATGTCCAGTGTGCTGAAATGAACTCCAATTCATAGTAATGTTCACTTAACCCAGGGGTAGGCAAGTTCGGTCCCAGAGAGCCGCAGTCCTGCAGAGCTCAGCTCCAACCCTGAAAAAAAAACTCACCTGCCTATAGCCTTAGTAATCCTGAAGACATTGATTAGCTTGTTCAGGTGTGTTTGATTAGGGTTGGAGCTGAACTCTGCAGGACTGCGGCTCTCTAGGACCGAACTTGCCTACCCCTGACTTAACCAAAGACCCATGCATGGCCACTCATATACTGCAGTTTTGTTTTTCTCTATACACTGACCTCCTGATAAGAGTCATATAACAATTAAAGATAACATAATGGGGAAAAAAATATGCAAGAGGGCACAACTGTAATGTAAACATAAAGAGAGTTGTTACTGATAAGAAAAGCAGGGCAAACAGGAAGTTTGTAATGTTCAGTAGTGATCTATGAATAGTGGAACTGGTCCATGTGGTGATGCAGTCTTATGACTATTTTTTAAGGGTATTTGTGAGGCTGCAGGAACTGAAATCATTGGGGGAAAGCGGTGGTAGCCTTACTAACCTATTCTCACCATGTGTCAGCACATCTTTGGAAATGGTTTTAAATGCAATGTCATTGAGAATAATGGTGATTGTAAGTCAAGGGGAGAACAGGAAAACTGGTCAACAATGAAAGGGTTTTACAATCATTTCTAAACATACATTAGTGTGCTGGAAGTAAAACTAAGCAATACAGAATACAAAATCAATCTTTTCTGTGGTGATGGGGCTTTTTCAGTTACCGCCCCCAAATTGTGGAATGGCCTTCTATTGAATATTTCCTGAGTTTCTTCTACTATTGCTATATTTTTTTATATAATCTGAGAACCCATTTTTTATTCTTTGGCTTCCAATATTATTTGAGGTATGAAGTGATATTGTGTTATTATTATTTAGTGTTTTATTATTATTATACAGCATTGTTGTTTGTAAATGTACTCTGTAAATGTAGCTTTGTCTACTCTGTGGTTTATGTCCAACAGTGATAATGACACAGTCATTGTTAGTTTCGTCTTGAGATGGGATTATTTTTGTCATAAAAGTATGGCAAAAGTATGCCATAAAAGGTACCATTTAAATTTCACATATATACATTTATAAAACTTCAAATGTGACAGATAATTCAGCTTTTTTTTTTTTTTTAGATTCTTGGCACATTCTATCGCCTATATTTGTTTCTGTCCAGTAGATGGCGCTAGTGTTCATATGTTCAGAGACCGCAAACAACACTACCGCTATCTAGTGGATTTGAGTTTTGACCATGGCTGTGTTCGCAGTGGCACACTAGCTTACTGTTTACTGCTTACTGCTCAGTACACAGTGCATGCTGCCTAACTGTTTTTTAAGTGTTGTCACTTGACAAACAAGGAGCATTAATTTAGTTGTATGGTAGTACGCTTTTCCAAATACAGCTTCTGTACTGATTTCAGTGTACTTGAGTTATATTTAGCAGATTCTGGCAAATAAAGTATCATCCAGGTACTCCATGCATACTATGCACAGGACTGGATATTGCAGAAATAGTAAGAGTGGTGTGATAGTATAGCATTTTGAACATAGCACATGTTCTTCATTTGCATTAGGCTGACAGTTTATAAAAATCTAATGCATCAAGTGCAGTTCCCTAATTGTACATTTTGATGAAATTATATCCCTTGTTACTGTCTGAATAATTTTAAAAAAAGTTTAATGTGTTTTATATTTGATGCTCAATCTGTTTTTGACAATTGGCAACCACTTTTAAGGCCAGCAGTATATTACCAGTTGTTGATCATATTTGAAGAAACAAATAATGATGTGCTATATCACATTGACTCGAAAACACATTGGCCAATTAACGAAACTGGACTTTAACTCCAAACCTCGTGAGCTTTATAAATTAATGTTTAAAAATGGCCTTCTTCAGTAAATCTGGGCAACAGCACAGTTCCATGTAAGTCTAGTTTTCATAGCTATATATATCCTTTATACATTCAAATGCATTTTAAGCTAATATCTTAATATTGAATGAATGAGTGAATGAATGAAGGACATGTCAACTAACCTTCCCCCTATCATAATGACAACAATTACCGGAAAACGGATTAAGTGTTTTATATTTGATAAACAACGATCCTTTGGTAATAATAGCCAACCACATAACCAGTGATATTACCAGTAGTTGATCACATTAAATCGGCAAATAAATGAATGAAACGTTGTCAAATGCACCGTTCTTATAATTCCTCCTCTCCAGTGGATGGCGATCTCAAACAGACAATTTGAAAGCGAAGAAACACCGTAAGTACAAAGTAAGTCATTAATTTTGGTAGGATCTTTTACAGAACAATATGTCTATATTACTTGTTTGGAAAAAAAAAGAAAATCCAGAGGAAAAGCCTATTTCAATTCGCATGATTTAAATGCATATTGATACTGTTAATTTATCTTGCAAATGCCATTGTAAAAAAGCTCTGAACACTTCCGTAAACACAAATGCCTTATGTATTTCCTCGCTGGCTGGCTGCAGTCCTCGAGTAAAGGTCAATTGCCTGGAAATCTTATCTTATCAGGATCGAGGGCTGATCGGGTAATTTCCTGTGAGTTTCTGTGCCACTATATAATTCTGTGTCTTGTGATTTTAATACAAATACAACCCCTAAGGCTGGCAAAGTGAAATTTATTATATTTACTGTTTAACTAATGATTTGTTATGTAAAGTAAATGCAAAATCTGTTAGTTATGTAAATGCACATGCATCAGTTATGTCGATCTCTAGATCTGAAATGTTGCTCACTTACAAGACTTGATTATGACAAGACAGGTGTAATAGTATTTGATATACACAGTCTTAAGCTTTCAGTGTAATAATTACTTCTGATATCATGCTTGATTTGAAGGTCATGGCTGAGGTGCAGATTCGTCGCTACCGGGAGGAAGATCATGAAGAAGTAAAGGAGGTTTTTACTCTCGGGATGAGCGAGCACATCCCATCGTCCTGCATGCACGTTCTCAAACAGCCCCTAGCACAGATGTTTCTGGGATGTGTGTTTTGCGCTTTACTGACCAGCTCAAAGTCCATCCTATTGCCTGTACTAGCAGTCACGCTGCTTTTGGCCGCAGGCAGGCAGAGTGTGAGTTACATGTTTACCAAGTACATCCAGACCTGCCTTGAGCAAGATCTCAATCACATTCAGCAGACCTACCTGGATCCACCCAACGCTTGCTTCTGGGTGGCTGAGAGCCAAGGTCGTGTTGTGGGTACAGTATCGTGTTTGCCTGCAGAGAAAGACCAGAACTTCCTGGAACTGAAGCGGATGTCGGTTAAAAAGACTCACCGTGGACAAGGCATTGCCAAAGCACTGTGCCGTATTGTGTCCGACTTTGCTTTTGAACGTGGTTTTCAAGGAGTACTGCTTCACACTTCGGTGGTCCAGACAGATGCTCAGAAGCTCTATGAGCACATGGGCTACCAGAAGGTCAGAGAATTTAGTGCTCCAGAGGCAATTGCCAAGCTGACTAATTTCACATTGATGGAGTACCAGCTCGTCCTCAAACAACATCACAACTGAGGTTGAGATCTCCCAACTTCAGTCAAACCGCCAAGACTTTTTTAACACTGGTTCAGATTACTAATGAAGCACACCACTATCATCGTTTGTCTGTTTCTTCTTTAAATCATTAACCTTGGAAAAAAGGGAACCATTTTTATATATACTGTTCAAATAAGAAAAAAAAATCTGATTTGGGATTGTTCACCCAAAAATTAAAATTCTGTCATTAATCACCTTCATGTCATTCCAAACTTGTGACTTTAGCTATTTTTAATGAAACCTAAGAGGTTTCTGTCCCTCCACTGAACGTCCAGGTAACCTAGAAGATCCAAAAAGATCATAAAGATGAACAAATTCAATTTAGGCTTTTATTTACATCTAAACAATGATCAACAAACATACACAGAGCACATCACATATGGTAAACATGAAAGCTCAAATGTGCATGCATGATACGCGAGAACTGGTGAGGTTTGTTCTAGCGTGTGATGCATGCACAAGCTTGCTGTGTTTGCCGTATGTGATGTGCTTGATGCATGTGTGTTTATACATTATGTGAATAAAAGCCTAAATTCATCATATAAAGTGATCATATCTCTTCAAAAGATAACCACTCAATTCATACTGATTTGTTTTCTGACACCTGTATGACCTTTTTGGATCTTTCATTAAAAATCTCGGTAACACTTTTCAATAAGGTTCATTAGGTAACATTAGTTAACTACTTTAGTTAACATGAACTAAGCATGAACAATGCTTCTACAGAATTTATTAATCTTAGCTATAATGTTCATTTCAACATTTACAAATGCATTATTATAGGTTAATTAATGCACTGTGAATTAACATGAACTAACAATGAACAACTGTATTTTCATTAACTAACATTAATACAAATTAATAAATGCTGTAATGTATTGTTCATTGTTTGTTCATGCTAGTTAATACATGAACTAATATTAACTAATGGAACCTTGTTTTAAAGTGTTAAAATATCTTAATTTGTGTTTTGAAGATTAACCAATGTTCCATATGCTTTGGAATGACATGATGATGAGTAAATAATGACAGAATATAAAATTTTTTGGCTGAATTATCCATATAGCAACCTTGAATAAAAGCGAAACAAGGTGTCCAGATCTTGTCTAAGCTTCATTAATGTACCTGTCAGAATGTTCTCCACTGAATATTTACCAGAAGCATTTAAGGGACGTGTACTTGAAGAAGATGATGTAGAGTCTGTAGTCCTTAAGATCATTTCATGGTGTTTAAGATCATTTCTATTTATTTATACATAGCCTATCCACTTCTATGACTCAGTAAAGCTTATTAACAAAATAACAGAATCATTTCTCGTATACTATGCATTTGACTTTTTTTCTATTATTTTAATTTCTTTTAATTTTTTAATTTATGAAAGATGTGATTGTCCTGTAACTGAATGTTAAAATGACTTGAAGCATCTGGATAAAGTGATTTGTTCTAAAAAATAAACAAATGTAATTTGTTGTAATAACATAAATCAATAAAAACATTTATAAATGAACCGTTTTCAACAGCTATTCTGAGTTGGATTTATCATCTGGACCTGTTTTGTGTTTGGGTTTGATTAGCTCTGTGAGCAACATCAGTGGTCTGAAATTGCAAAGATCATGTGATTCCATTCGGGAAGTTTCACACTCAGTTCTCTGAGCTGAAAAAGCATCTTTTGATGTAGTTCAAATATGTAATTTTTAATTATTATTAAACTATACTATAATAGTAATATAATAAAAAATATTTTTGGGCAGCATTTTGCACATATGTCATCTGTTTGCACCTATAACTGTATTGAAGCAAGTTTGGTAACTTTTATGTTTCTGTCTGATAGGTCTGGGCTGTGAATAACAGTTCAAGCAAGAGAAGCCTGTATAACGGTAAGCTTTTAAACAATCTACTTGACATAACGCTGTGTTTTGTTATGCATTTGGGTGCATTGACTTTAAAAAGCTAATAGCTTTCTAAAACTTTAACAGAATAAGAAGGCACTTTCTTGCCTTTATTGTAATATCTTGTTTGCTTTCCTCACAGTTCCATTTTAAAGGGGTCATATGATGCGATTTCAAGTTTTCCTTTCTCTTTGGAGTGTTACAAGCTGTTCGTGAATAGATAAGATCCCTGAAGTTGCAAAGACTAAAGTCTCAAAACCAAAGAGATATTCTTTATCAAAGTTAAGACTCTGCCACACCCCCCTAAAACGGCTCGTTCTAACACGCCCCCACATATCTAGGTCACTATGTGGGAATATTTGCACAATGCGCCCAAATGTGCTCAGTCCTAAAGCCTCAATGTTGTGGTATCAGATCCGTGAGTATCGGGATGCAGATTACTGAGCTGTGAGGACGATATACTCCACTGGGTTCAGAGAGCATGTTGGAATTGTGTATCTTCTGGCCCTGAAGCAACCATGGATTCAAGCTATGCTGTGTGGAGTCTTCCTTCTCATCCATATCCTCTCTGGCTCCATCCTGACCGGCATTTTGGGTGTGGGAGGGGTTATGCTGGCTGTTCGGATGTCAGTGCAGTATATTTTTGAGCAGGGTATTCAGCTTGGGTTTAGAGAGGATCTGTTGGACATCAGGAACTCCTACATGCAGCCTGGAAGTAGGAGCTGCTTTTGGGTTGCAGAACTGAAAGGGTCTATTGTCGGGACGGTGGGCATTTTGCCCTGTGTAGAGGAGCCAGGTGCTTGGGAACTGAAAAGGATCTCTGTGAAAAAGGAGTTTCGGGGTCGTGGCCTTGGGAAAGCACTTTGTAAAACTGCTTTTGAATTTGTTGCCAGGCATAATGTTAAGAGAGTGGTGCTTTTCACCTCTATGGTCCAAACTGATGCTCATAAGCTGTATGACAGCATCGGGTTTAAAAAGGAGGAGGAGTTTGTGTGGCCATCACCTCCTGCCAGGCTGATCAATTTCATGGTGTTTAAATATGCACACAGAAATGGTGGTGTCATGACATGCTAAAAAAAATAGTAAAAAGTTGCATTCATCTGTCAAGATCCCTTTGGAGGAAAAACATTTTTTAAATTTTATTTGAAATAAATAATTATTTTATTTTATTGACAAAATATTTTAGTTTGTCTTGTATATTTTTTTCATTAGATCAGATAACATTTTAAGCTGTTATATGGTCATGTTACAACGTGCCCCTCAGATGTTACAGTGTACCTCACCTACGGGGCAAGTTGTCACATTTCACTTCCAATTTTTGAGGGTAAATATAGAAAAACGTATACACTGCAATTATGAAACAAAGCGACATATTTGTACTAGACAAGTGTGAAATTACTGTGGATAAAAAAATTATACTCTGAACCCCATGTGGATTTACACAATTTGAGAAAGTCAAAAAGTGTTACTTTGTGCCCCGCTCTCCCCTACTCCAGTCCAGTCCATTAATTAATGTCTAGTGAAGCAAAAAGCTGTGTTTGAATTAAACAAGTCAAAACGTGTTTAGCTTCACACAGTTGTTTCCGGCAAAAATACGAGTCCTCTATGCATAATATTGCTTTCATTTGCAAACTCGCAACTTGGACTCGAGTCGTGGATTTACTTGTGGATTATTGTAATGCTTCTATCAATTTTTAATCAATATTATTTAATGCGGGTGAGTAAATTTTCATTTTTAGGAACTATTCGTTTAATTTATACAATTAATTAGAGACAATTAATTAGCTAGAGTCCTAGCTGTTCCTGTTGCAGGCAGGCTGCTTAATCAGGATTTTAAACGGTAGCTATTTAGATATGTCATCAATTTGGTCAAGCAACCTTATACTGACTCAGACGTTTCAGACTCTATTTTGTACCCTTTTCGAGGTAAGTGCCAAAACACCCCATAATGTCCCATTGTATCCAGTGAGTCGCGCGCGGGCGGTGTGTGTGTGTGTGTGACGTAGCGCTCCTCAGGAAGTAGCTGTCACATCCACATTGTACGGGAATACCATAGACTGTAAAAAAAAGAGAATAGACCTACACAGACAGCACGCTTAGTAAGAACAGCATCAAAAACATCACGGTAAGTTCAAATGCATGGTTTGAATTAAAGTGCATGAAAGAACAGTTCAATGACCTCACACACTCCATTTCCCCCCCGATTGTATTTACTAATTCTCAGTTGAGGGATGTAAGGGCTGTAGTATAAATAGGCGGTGGCTGATCGATGAGAGGATTGATGGGCTGCTGGCGATGCGTTCAGCCTCCCCTTGAATTAATTGTTTTTACTATTCACTGCTACAGCATTTACCTAAATTACTGTAAAGACTATCGTTCTGTAATATTTATTTTGTTATTTATTGATTCATGTGGGGGGAGGAAACAGACGGACCAGGCTGGCAGGTGCATCATCAGTTGATCATCACTGCACAGGAATAAGCAAATGTGCATAATCACACTGCTTTCATAACTCTTGTATACAATAGGTAATTCATTAATTATTTGTGCTCAGTGTCATTAAGGGTATCTCCAAAAAAATACTATTTTATCTAATACCTTCAATAAATAAGGATTTACAACAAATTAATCTGTATACAATTGTATATTATTTACATGTGAACAAATTGTGAAATGTTTACACATATATTTACTGTATATTACATTATATTATATTATACATGTTTACTTAGCTATGTGAACAAATTATAGATACACACCCACACACACACACACATATATATATTTATATGTATATATACATTAGACACATTATTACAATAAAATATAATGGAAAGTCTCACACTAGTGTGAAGTGATAATTAAGCTAAAACAGCTTTTATAAGTGGATACTCCATGTTTTTCTTCTTATATTGTTATTCTGTTTATCCTCTCTGTTCCTATATTGTATTTTCTGCATTTCCTAGCATTCAAACCTCGAATGTGCCCTGTTGATTCCTTGCCTGATAGATTGTAACGCTGTGTATGACTGATACAGATGAGAGGCACTGTTTCATGAAGTGGTCAGAGGAGAGCAGCTGTCATTGTGTGATTTATTTGTGCATTGTCTGAATGTCTGCTCAGACTGACCCACAGTTGCTTACTGGTTTTTGTGAGCACAATGTTTTCAGCTGTGCAACTGTCCCTTCTAACTGTATAACAGTGAACAGTGAGTGTGTAGCAAACATCAGCATTTGCTTTCTGTACAGAATGTATAATACAGAAATAAGCCCCGGGGATTCAGTGCTGTTGTAGTTTATAAAGAGCGTTAATCCTGTCATTGCGTATGTGTGTTTGTTTGTCAGTCTGTCAAGACTGTGCGCACTTCTCCTCACTGAACTCGCTCTTCATGTTCAGCTTCATATTGGAAGCTTCGTCACATTCAAATAGGCCTGGAGAGAAACAGAGAGGCTGAATAGAGAGCCAGTCTTAAAGAGACCTGCTGCCTTAAACATTGTCTTATATGCTAAGCATGTGAACATTTGTGTGTGAATGTTGTTTCTGAACAAAAACATTCTGGACCAGGGAACCACAGTAAAAAGAGTGTGGTTAAACCAGTGATCATCTCCGTACATGGCCTTTAGTAATCCAGTGATTAATATGTAAAGTATAATGTACCGTCAGCTGGTTATTATCACAAATCCCAACAGTGTAATCAGGACTCTCTTGTATCACCCTGAAGGTGTTTATATTTTGCAATAATGATGTACATTATTGCAAGTTTTACATTGTTACTTACCACATAAATAAATAAATGGACATAAATATTTATTTGAGTTTAAATTATTCTATTATGTGAGAATATCTGCCTGTTGTGATGCTCAGTTATACAGTTTAGCGTCATTATGCAAGAATATTTTATAGCAAAATGTTGCCATTTTGCCATCAGTCAAATATTTCAGAGCTATATAACAATCATTTAACATAATTTGATAATAATAATTTAATATATAATATATAATCGAAATGCTAAAAAATAATTAAACACAGTCACCTGTTTCAGTGCTGTAATAAACAAAAATGCAATTTATTTAATGTATGAAAGGGTCATAGAATATAACGTGATAATAAATAAGATTATTTTTGTAACTATGGGCTGATTTAATTTGCTTTTGACTACCATTTTAACTATAGCTATTAGCTGCACCAATGTTATTTAGTATTCATTTTATACTAGTATTAACTAGAATTAAGTTTTAGTGCTTTTGTCATTTTTTCCTATTTAGCTTCAATTTATTTTTATTTCAGCTTTAGTTAATAACAATACTGAGCTGTACTGTAAATTTAAAAAATGTGTTCATCCTCTGTTATTAGGCCTTTATAGTACTGTATGTCTATGTGAGAAGACTGGGAGAAAGGCCTTTGTTGTTTTTTAATCACTCAGAGAGTACATTTACATGTTAATATAATTTTGATGATTATTCAGTGTTGGAGGGCTTTAGGACCCAGTTCTGCTTCTTTTGCTCTCCTGCAGAAGGCAGCGCAGACATTAGCGCAGTTGCACTGCTCTCACACACTCACCTACCAACACAGATCAGTCAGACCGAATCACACACACACACACACACCTCTCACTCCAACTCAATCTAATGCTGGGATCCTTCTGACAGTTCACATGTTAGCGGGTTCATCTGAGCTCAGACATCCAGTAGGACCTCCTCTGGTGTCTTTCCCTGTGTCCCCTCTGGGGTTCAGTCTGTGCCTCTGCTGGAGCTGGACCAAAACGCACATCTCTGATACTCATCGTATGGACAAAGGCTTGAGTGATGAGAGTTAGGTGGAGATAGAGAAAGACAGACAGAGAGATAGAGAGACAGTGGGTTGGGGGGTTGAAAAGCCTTTGCTGGTTGCTGAAGCAAGGCAAGGAACCGTTGTCAACGGCGACGCAGGAGCAGCATGTCTCAAATGAAACGATACACTTACAGCAGGGTGAGTGACATACGGTGGACATACTTTCTGTTTCCGTCTGCCGCCGTACATGTGAATACATGCATGTTTTTACTTGTATTAAAGTAGAATTAGTGTGCAGTTGTGTATGATGCTGTGCAGGTGTTGTAGCATGTGTCAGGCGAGAGGACAGACAGAGAGATAGAGAGACAGTGGGTTGGGGGATTGAAAAGCCTGTGCTGGTTGCTGAAGCAAGGCAAGGAACCGTTGTCAACGGCGACGCAGGAGCAGCATGTCTCAAATGAAACGATACACTTACAGCAGGGTGAGTGACATACAGTGGACACACTTTCTGTTTCTGTCTGCCACCCTACATGTGAATACATGCAAATTTTTAATTGTATTAAAGTAGAATTAGTGTGTTGTGTATGATGCTGTGAGTGTGGACATGCAGGTGTTGTAGCATGTGTCAGGCGAGAGTCAGTCTTCTGGAATTTGTAAGGTTCAGCTTTTAGCTAAAATGCATTTGCTTGTGTAATAACTCCTACAATCAATTGCAGTGTGTTTTTGTATGTATGAGGCCGTTTTTACTGCAGGACAGTAATGGAGCGATGCCATTTTTGACACAGTTGCTGAGTAACACATAAAAAAAATCACAAAACACAGATTAATGTGATACATTTTGATGTTCATTACTAGTTTTTCATACTAGTTTTGCTTTTTTCCCTTTATTCGATTGTCTGCACTGTATGTCATGTTATTTATGGACTAAAAGCGTTTTGTAAAATCATTTTAAATATGATTCTGTTAAAGGGTCCACCCAAAAATGAAAATTCTGTCATCATTTACCGTCATGACTTTCCAAATCTGTACGACTTTCTTTGGACAAAAATGGAAGTCAATACTCTTTGGTTACCAACATTCTTCAAAATATTTTCTTGTGTGTTCTGCATTCAAAAGTCATACAGATTTGGAACAACAAGACGGTGAGTAAATGTTGACAAAATTTTCATTTTAGTGTGGATTATCCCTTTTAACTTGACTACAGCCCAAATCCTATTTTTAACAAACTGAATCAAAGCCTTTAGCTCAACATAAGTCTTATTTCAAACCCGGTTAAATGTAGTAATAACTTTCTGGCTAGATCTCCAGACATAAATCTTACGCCCTTTTCCAGTATAAAACATTAGACAGCGCTACTATGAACATAAAACACCAGTTTAAATGGACTGTTAGTGAATATAGTGATGCATCCCCCACAAGGATAGTAAAACCAGAAATCATATATATTATTGTGCAGCCAATAGCTCCCCATGAGGAAAACAGATTAATAAACATATGGCAGAGATGTAATCTAAAAATGCAAAAAGGTTTTTGTGAGGGTTAGTTTTAGGGTTAGAGGATTCAGTATAATAGTTTAGTATAAAAAAATAAAAGTCAAGAAGTTAAAGTTCCCACCATGATAAAAAAATAAACGTATAAGTGTTTTTAATTATTCGTGTGAACTTATTCCCTGAAAATTTTTGTGGATTTTAAGAGCTCTTATAAGAGGTTAACTACTCAGATGTACGCCTATATAAAATATCGACATGCTTTCACATTTATTTGAAAGCAAATGGACAAGGATTTGATGGAGAACATATAATTCATTAAAAAACCTAAAGTACATCAGGCATTAGTAAGGCAAATCTCCTCAAAACATAGACACTTTATGTCTAGCACATGACTCACACATGGGAAAAGCTCTGCCATTTAAGCTTCAAGTTCGCAGGGAACTTAAAATTATTCAAATTCTTCGGTTTCACTTTTTAACAAGCTCCACAAGATCCATATCAATGAAGACATTCCTAAACCCACAGTTTTACTGTGTACTAACACAGTTAGTGACTTAATTCTGCTGAGTCACAAGTCAGTTTTCAGTAACTCCCCTGTCCTGCATGTGCACATGACGTATTCTTCAGCTGAATTTAGAACTGGCCAGTAACTATCTCTGCAATGAATGAATATGTCACGCTTCAGTGAGCTGCTGCCAGTCCATGCACAGCTCTCTGTTTTTGAGTTGCAGGAGAGGTCACATCTATCACTTCTGTTCTCTTTCTTTTGTTCCATTGTAACCTAATAATGTTCCCGACTCTTCAGAGCGTTTAGAGTTTATATTAGAGTCAGCAAGAATAATAAATAACACCGCAGATATTATGCCTTATCTTGTTATCTTTATGTGACCAGTACTTATTTTTAGTATACAGTAAGTTTCAGAAATAAAACTCATTTTGGACCCCAGGCTCTGTGTGATTAGAGAGAATTTAAATGACTAAATGGAAGTGAAATGGAGCAGGTTTCTCAGGATCAGCTGGTGTGTGTGTGTGTGTGTTTGAGAGAGAGAGAGAGAGTGAGTTCCTGCACACTGTGACTGCAGGTAACAGTGATGTCTTCTGCAGTAAAGATTAGGGCTGCGTCACAAACTTTTTCAGCCATGAGCTCTGGTCTGAGTGCTCCTAAATAACCCTCAATTGTCCTCTTAGACATATAATCTGGAGGGCGTGAGAGACTTGTTCAGAGACCTAATGAGGAGCCTGCAAATGGTTTCAACTCCCCCAGATTGTCTAGTCACAGTGTGGTTTTAAATTTATTCCACAAAATGTCTGAATGTCATTGCATTTGATAAATTATACAGTTGGTCCGAATCTGACTGGCTGAGTGGCATTGCAAATGTGCTGAAATACAGTGCAACATCACCGGCACAATTGACAGTTTGAATCACTCCACTTGTCTGTGTTTGCGCGTTGTATGCTGTCCGAATTTTTCAGTGACTTTCTGCAAGCTGATTCACTCTTTCAGCATTGAATCATTCCAATTCATTCTTTCTGGAATTAAAGTAAGCTGCCTTTATTATTAGTCATTGAATCGTTCATTCAACCGATTTGTTCAAAAACACAGAATTAATCAGGATCAAACACACGAATATTGGTTCTGATTTGGCTTTGTTTGAATCTACTTTTGCTGGCAAAGTAAAAACAGAAAAAGAAACTGACAATATTGTGTATTAAATGTAATTGTTTAACTGTTCTAATAACTTAATATGGAAGTAATGTATTTTTATTTATTTATTCATTTAAATAAATGGCAATATCTATATGCAAAAAGGTATAGCTAAAGTGTCTAAATACTTTCTAGGGCCACTGTATGTCAAATCATAAACCTTTCATCAATCTACTATTTTCTTGATATAATCAAAAGCTCTTTTTGTCATTTAAGGGTTTTTCTCTCTTGTCCTCAGACCACCAGCAGCGGCAGCAGCAGGATGAGTTCAGATGGCGGTGGGCGGCCTGTTAAGGTGGGCTCTCTGGTTGAGGTCATTGGTAAAGGTCATCGAGGCACCGTGGCATATATTGGAAACACCCTCTTTGCCTCTGGAAAATGGGTGGGCGTCATTCTAGAGGAACCTAAAGGCAAGAACGATGGCACTGTGCAGGGTAAACGATATTTCACCTGTCAGGAGAACCATGGGATATTTGTACGCCAATCACAGGTACTCCCATGTATGCTTGCTCATACAAACACTGAGAGGTGAAAACATGTACATGTTCTTCTGTTGAGTTCTTAGAAACTGCTGGGATCTCTTGCAGATTCAGTTAGTAGAAGATGGGGCCGACACGACATCTCCTGACACACCTGAAGCTGCCACCTCCAAAATGCTGAAGCGGGGTAGGCAAACAGTTTTAGGCACATATCAGCTTGCAGCCATATTTTGTTTCTCATGAAATTGTAATGATCTCATTTTATTTTTTATTTTCTCAGAGATAATTGAAGGTCCAAAGTCAAACAAAGTGGTGAGTGAGGAAAGGGGTTTCAACATAACGAATATGTTCTTGCATTGGTACTTGTGCACCGTGTTTCTGTGAGACTGTGTGTATATTCATGACTTTTTTTTCCTATACAAACACAAGTGGCCTTTTGAAGAGGTCTTTAGTCTCGCTTAGCAAGACGTTTGCAGCTTATTCTGGCCAAGAACCACCCACTCAGACAGGAAAGGTCAGTCTGACCAATCTCAAAAAAGCCACCAATAATAGTTTGATTTTTAAAATGCCACATATAGAGACGAGTTTATTTGAAATTGTTGATACCACAATGATAGACTGTTCTGTCACTGGCTGTACTGAAAACACCAGAGAATCTATCAGAAATGTGTGTAATTAGAATTTCTGAATAAATACATAATATTATTTAAAGCAAAGCATAATACTCAGTTCTTCTAGTGAATATGTAGTTTACTTGCTAGTGAACGGCTCAAAAGAAACTCTGAATTTCTTTGGTAAAAAAAATTGATGCCAGTATTCTAGAAAGCGTTGGCATATCCAATTATTATTTCTTCCTTGGAGGTTCATTGTTGTCACTTAAATTTGCAGGGCATAGGAACAAGTTTTTAATGCATTGGACCCTTAAGCCCATTGTGTAGGCTCTTAGTGACAGCCAATCAAATTAGAGCTGTCTATTTCAGCTATCTCTTCCCATGTTTGTGTGTAATATACATTGGACAGTCTGTGCTTGGACTTGTGAGTATGTCATCTGAGGCTACTTCACATTAAAAGTATTGCGTATTACCTCTCCTTTCCAGCAGAGGGGGATATAGTAACACTCTCTGGCCATGATACTGCTCATCCTGTATCTGTGTCTGTAAAAGTGAACCATGTTTCTGATTCCCTTCTGATTTCACCTCTTACATGAATTTAACAAGCACGTATTCGCACTTTGTAAATCCTCCCAACCAAAAAATACATACTATATTGCATGAACACACATGTAGTCTTCTCTTGTCCCTTGTGAAAAAGAAGTGTGCATAATTGTATTGAATGTGCACTTGTGGTGTAAAAAAAAAAAAACTGGACTTGCAGGTAATACACTAGTCCACTTAAGTGTACTTAAAGAGAGTACACTTTCATGACTATGTTTCTTAACACACTTAAGTACACATAAAATGTGCATTTGGTAGATTTACTTAATTTTAAATCATTATATTTCAATAATCTTTTGTCATGCTTTAAAGAAATACACTTATTTTGTTGTGTTGACTAACATACTAAAACACATTAAGCACAACTGTAGTGTGTTATTTGATATTACATTTAAAGATTATACATTTTAAATGTACTAAATTTCAACTTCATCATTACAAATGTGTAATTACAAATATATTTTAATACATGTCATGCAAGTTTCAGTAGAAACAACATTAAAGTATATTTTAGTTTACCATAAGTGCTTGTCAGTACATTCAATGGTACACTTTAACCATAATTCAAAGACAAAATAAGTAATAATTATGAAATTACACATAAAGCTGTACTTAAATCCAACTTAAATGGGTCAAAAACACTCTTAAGTTGCATTTAATATAAATATAATACATCTTCATTTAATTGTAAAAAAAACAAGCAATTAGGTGTCTGAAAACATTACATTCAGTTTGCACTTAAATATTTTATTTCTGCAATAAGTACTATTTTTAAAAATATGCTAAAGTGTGCTTATTTTTCACAAGGGATCCTAAATCTACACTCACTAATACAAACATGCATGAGGCCAAACTGTTTTTGTCACAGGCATTTTATAAAGTCTCTGTCTAAGATGCAAAAAGATTATCGCTCTGTTTATGTGGGAGTCTTGGTGTGTTTGTATGTGAGAGACATTCAAGCACATTACAAACACACTGACTGATCAAACTTTAATCTGTCACCTCTTCCTCCTCCGTCTGAGCGTGCAGCGAGGAACCAAACCCAGAAAGGTGCTGCATGTTTCTCTAACCTCTGTTTCCATAGCAATGGCAATATTGAACAGCTCTGCTGCATGGCATCACACAAACTGCACATTACCTGTGTGTGTGTGTGTGTGTGCATCAAGAGTGTTTGTTTCTATATTGTTTCTGTTAATTTTATGTACAATTATTCATGTGTGCTAGTGCTTTGCCAGCTGGATGACAGTGTTCTTTGATGAATGACTGCTTTTAAATGGATATTATGAATTAGCATGCTTAAAAATATGCTAAAGTGTGCTTAATCTGTCACCTCTTCCTCCTCCGTCTGAGCGTGCAGCGAGGAACCAAACCCAGAAAGGTGCTGCATGTTTCTCTAACCTCTGTTTCCATAGCAATGGCAATATTGAACAGCTCTGCTGCATGGCATCACACAAACTGCACATTACCTGTGTGTGTGTGTGTGTGTGCATCAAGAGTGTTTGTTTCTATATTGTTTCTGTTAATTTTATGTACAATTATTCATGTGTGCTAGTGCTTTGCCAGCTGGATGACAGTGTTCTTTGATGAATGACTGCTTTTAAATGGATATTATGAATTAGCATGCTGATTATGACGTGTTTATGTGTATGAGACAGTCCTAGTGAACGTGTGAGTGAAAGAGATTTGACTTAATATTTTACAGTATATAGTGCTTTTAGTCTGTTCAAGTTTGGTGTTCCCCATTACTTTGTTACTGAGATTGCAGATTCCTTGAAAAACGTTTTAAAAATTAGTTGTAGTCAGTGTGATTTTAATTAATATGCATTATTTTATAAATTCTTAAAGGTTTTAATGCACATTTCTTTCTTTATGTGAAGGCTGCACATGTACATGGATCATAGTCATTTATCTGATAAATTGGAGGTAAAGATAGATATGAAAGTCAATTTGAATCACTACATATTTATCTTTGTTCATCCTCACTTATATACATTTCAAAACAAATATTAACACTAGTATTTTCTATGGATATACAATTAATAAAAAAAAAAGGCTGAGACCACATAGTCAATCTGAGCTTCAACATGTAATTTACACCTAGAAATAAACAAAGTTTTAGAATTTTGAAGGCAAATAAATATGATGTAAAATGTTTAAAAATGTAAGACTGTGTATAAGAATATGAATGATGATGCAGTATTTTTACATCACTAAATTATGGTAAATTTGAGGGGGGAAAAAATCCTGTACACATCCTGTACAAGTTTGTGTGGGGCTATGACATAAGACTATGTTTGATGAAAGACTGAGCGTTTCTTTCCCCCTGAGACAAACCTGGTACTGCAGCCTGGCTTGGCATTAGATGTCTTGTCATTAGATCACCACTGAAATATTGGACTTGAAAGCTGTGTGTGCGCATCCCAGCATTTTCTTCTAAATGTCAGTGCTTGGGGTAATGCTATTTAGGAGGTTATCTAGTTCAGGCTGTCAGTATGAATTGTTTGGAGCTCTTGCCCTGAGGTTGAAAGTATAAATGGGCATTAATGGAGAAGAAGACCTGTGTTTAACTGTCTTAAAACTTTGATTCCTTTCACATCAGAAAACAGTGGTAACATAAATAAATTTAGCATGAATTTGATAATAGAAACAAAGATTGGTCAATGGGTTTGTTTACGCCATCACAGTGCGTTAAGCTTTTACTAGCTGCTTTTTACAAATTTTAATACATTAGTACAAGTTAATTAATCTTAACCCATGGATTAATCCATGGTGGATCCATTGTGTTGAAATCACAATCCAAAATTATAAATAAAACAACATAAAAAATTTGAAAACATTTTACCTTTAAGGGGTACAATGTCTATTGTCTTGTCACTGGTGCAGTGCACCCTCGACTCTCAGAAAGAACTAAACCTTTTTTACCACTACAAAGTTCATAGTAGCACCCTGAGGGTATATTACTACTCTAAAGTACTAATATGTATCTATTGGGGGTAGATAAGGTACAAAGTTGTAAGTTACAAAGTTAACCAGAGACAAGTTGTTGTACTACTAAAGCCCTAAATAATTTTTTTGCATCATATATTTTTCGTGTCATATTTCCATCATATATTTTTCCTAAACAATATCATTATATTTGTAAAAAGTTTGGTGGCTTTAATTTTTTTTTATATAATAGCATTATTTTTTTTTAAATGTTAGTATTACATTTAAAAAATAGCGTATTTAAAAAGTTTAACATTATCTATCTATCTATCTATCTATCTATC
>NW_015667306.1:1206135-1217859 GCF_001515625.1 Sinocyclocheilus rhinocerous
AGCTGAATAAATAAGCTTTCCATTGATGTAGGGTTTGTTAGGATAGCAAAACAAAACATACATGCAGATAATGTAATATTAATAAAATAAAAGGCCACTTAAGCATACTTTAAGGCAGCACACTTCATGACTGTTTCTTAACACACTTAAGTACACATAAAATGTGCATTTGGTAGATTTACTTAATTTTAAATCATTATATTTCAATAATCTTTTGTCATGCTTTAAAGAAATACACTTATTTTGTTGTGTTGACTAACATACTAAAACACATTAAGCACAACTGTAGTGTGTTATTTGATATTACATTTAAAGATTATACATTTTAAATGTACTAAATTTCAACTTCATCATTACAAATGTGTAATTACAAATATATTTTAATACATGTCATGCAAGTTTCAGTAGAAACAACATTAAAGTATATTTTAGTTTACCATAAGTGCTTGTCAGTACATTCAATGGTACACTTTAACCATAATTCAAAGACAAAATAAGTAATAATTATGAAATTACACATAAAGCTGTACTTAAATCCAACTTAAATGGGTCAAAAACACTCTTAAGTTGCATTTAATATAAATATAATACATCTTCATTTAATTGTAAAAAAAACAAGCAATTAGGTGTCTGAAAACATTACATTCAGTTTGCACTTAAATATTTTATTTCTGCAATAAGTACTATTTTTAAAAATATGCTAAAGTGTGCTTAATCTGTCACCTCTTCCTCCTCCGTCTGAGCGTGCAGCGAGGAACCAAACCCAGAAAGGTGCTGCATGTTTCTCTAACCTCTGTTTCCATAGCAATGGCAATATTGAACAGCTCTGCTGCATGGCATCACACAAACTGCACATTACCTGTGTGTGTGTGTGTGTGTGCATCAGGAGTGTTTGTTTCTATATTGTTTCTGTTAATTTTATGTACAATTATTCATGTGTGCTAGTGCTTTGCCAGCTGGATGACAGTGTTCTTTGATGAATGACTGCTTTTAAATGGATATTATGAATTAGCATGCTGATTATGACGTGTTTATGTGTATGAGACAGTCCTAGTGAACGTGTGAGTGAAAGAGATTTGACTTAATATTTTACAGTATATAGTGCTTTTAGTCTGTTCAAGTTTGGTGTTCCCCATTACTTTGTTACTGAGATTGCAGATTCCTTGAAAAACGTTTTAAAAATTAGTTGTAGTCAGTGTGATTTTAATTAATATGCATTATTTTATAAATTCTTAAAGGTTTTAATGCACATTTCTTTCTTTATGTGAAGGCTGCACATGTACATGGATCATAGTCATTTATCTGATAAATTGGAGGTAAAGATAGATATGAAAGTCAATTTGAATCACTACATATTTATCTTTGTTCATCCTCACTTATATACATTTCAAAACAAATATTAACACTAGTATTTTCTATGGATATACAATTAATTTAAAAAAAAGGCTGAGACCACATAGTCAATCTGAGCTTCAAAATGTAATTTACACCTAGAAATAAACAAAGTTTTAGAATTTTGAAGGCAAATAAATATGATGTAAAATGTTTAAAAATGTAAGACTGTGTATAAGAATATGAATGATGATGCAGTATTTTTACATCACTAAATTATGGTAAATTTGCGGGGGGAAAAAATCCTGTACACATCCTGTACAAGTTTGTGTGGGGCTATGACATAAGACTATGTTTGATGAAAGACTGAGCGTTTCTTTCCCCCTGAGACAAACCTGGTACTGCAGCCTGGCTTGGCATTAGATGTCTTGTCATTAGATCACCACTGAAATATTGGACTTGAAAGCTGTGTGTGCGCATCCCAGCATTTTCTTCTAAATGTCAGTGCTTGGGGTAATGCTATTTAGGAGGTTATCTAGTTCAGGCTGTCAGTATGAATTGTTTGGAGCTCTTGCCCTGAGGTTGAAAGTATAAATGGGCATTAATGGAGAAGAAGACCTGTGTTTAACTGTCTTAAAACTTTGATTCCTTTCACATCAGAAAACAGTGGTAACATAAATAAATTTAGCATGAATTTGATAATAGAAACAAAGATTGGTCAATGGGTTTGTTTACGCCATCACAGTGCGTTAAGCTTTTACTAGCTGCTTTTTACAAATTTTAATACATTAGTACAAGTTAATTAATCTTAACCCATGGATTAATCCATGGTGGATCCATTGTGTTGAAATCACAATCCAAAATTATAAATAAAACAACATAAAAAATTTGAAAACATTTTACCTTTAAGGGGTACAATGTCTATTGTCTTGTCACTGGTGCAGTGCACCCTCGACTCTCAGAAAGAACTAAACCTTTTTTACCACTACAAAGTTCATAGTAGCACCCTGAGGGTATATTACTACTCTAAAGTACTAATATGTATCTATTGGGGGTAGATAAGGTACAAAGTTGTAAGTTACAAAGTTAACCAGAGACAAGTTGTTGTACTACTAAAGCCCTAAATAATTTTTTTGCATCATATATTTTTCGTGTCATATTTCCATCATATATTTTTCCTAAACAATATCATTATATTTGTAAAAAGTTTGGTGGCTTTAATTTTTTTTTATATAATAGCATTATTTTTTTTTAAATGTTAGTATTACATTTAAAAAATAGCGTATTTAAAAAGTTTAACATTATCTATCTATCTATCTATCTATCTATCATGTTAAAGTTTTTAAATATAATGCTATTTTTTAAAATGTATCGCAAGTACAGTGATTAAACAAATGAAAAACAGTATGAAAAATAGTTTATGTCTCATTCAAAACTTTATGACAATTACATGATTGTATGAAATATGAAATGTTAACTGTTAATTAGTTCTAAGTACAAAGTCACTAATAATATAAATGCAGGCCACTGATATGACAAATTAAGACTCGTATAGAAACAGTGAAGGTCCAGGATTATTTTTCACGTTTGCTCATCCCTCTCTCTGTTTTCTACACATCACTTTTCTCTCTTGCAGAGCTGTAATGTGATATATCAATCTGTCTCCATCCCTCCCCACTCTGTGCTGTAATGGATCCTCAAATAACGATGCGCCTGCTTTTACAAACCGCAGTAATGCATTTAAAATATACAGAAACACATTTCTTAAAATGCTTTATAAAGAATTAGGGGTAACACTAGGACTAAGGTCCCATTAGTTAATGTTAACTAACATTAACTGTTAGTTAACTAACGTTAACTAACAGTTAACTATGTTAACTAACATTAACTGACAATGTTTTTGGGTGTACATACACGCATGAGTTAAATTTGTGTCTAGATATATCATAAGTTTAAACTATAAGTTGCTTAAAAATGCTCGGCCTGCACTCAAACACAGACGTGTTCCTGACTGGAGAGCCCATAGAGATACTTATGGAGTGTTGCTAGGATACAGGCCAGACTCCCATCAGTCCCTCCCTCTCTCCCTCTTTCCGCCTTTGTTCCAGCCTGTCTCTCTCTCCGTCTCTCTGTCTGGAGGGAGGGGTGGATGCAGTGATGTAATGTGCTTGCTAGGCAGCAGTTGGCACAGCAGAGCAGCACTGAGAGCTTATGAGTGGAAAGAGCAGGAGAGCCAGAGATGGATGCAGACAGAGAGAGGCGGCTACTGTTTAGCAGAGCCTAAAGGACAGCGTTATAATCAGAGAAGTGTTTGGAAAGGGGCTCGGTTCGGTTCCTGTTGAAGAAAAAGGATTTAATCACTGTAGTACAAGAAAGGAGCGTCATTTCAGCTGCAGCAGAGACGACCTGCAACATCGTCGCTGTGTGTGTGTGTGTGTCTGGCTAGCACTTGCCAACTGCTGTATGAGTGTGTTTGTGGCTTTGCTGTGGGCTTGGCCTGCTCTCATCTCGATCTGCTGTTAATGTGACTCAATCCTTCTTCCTGCTCTTTTTCTGCACCTGGTGCGTGTGTGTGTGTGTGTGTGTGCACCTGTTTGTGTCTTTCCTCTTCAATCGTCAAAATGATGAGACAGGCACCTACGACTCGTAAGGTACAAAAGATTGTTTACTACTTCTGTGGCATGCAAAATGCTCAGTTGTTTATTGTCTAACTAGGGTGTTTGTGTGATTTTTGGAGATCATTTTCTTTTTGTTCTTTACTGGTTGTTGGTATGTCAGTGCATGTAATAGGTTGTTTCTTGTTGTTAGTGTTTTATTAATTGCTAAAAGGTTCATTTTAAGTCAGTTGTCTGAGTGATTAGTACATTTTGTTCTCTTGATAGATGACTAACTAAAATGATCTGATGATGTACAGTGACCACAAGAAGTATTTAACATAAAAATGTTGGAATGTTTTTGTATTTTAATACAGAATATCAAAACGTGGAATTTATTTTAAATTAATAAAGCTCAAACATAATTAACAAGCAAAATAATTCATAAAAAGAAGTTTGTTCTGAATTCATATGATAAAACAATAGGCATATTGTACAAAATTATAATTATTTGGACACTTTCTGGTTAGTGGATCATATTCATAGTTGAAGTAATGCACTACACATGCAGTTACTCTGATAGGACACTATGTGAAAATTATTTGTGAAAAAAACAGATGCCACTTACTTAGATTTTTCTTTTTTCCAATGGAATGAAATTCATAAGTTTGACTTTTAGGGCCACTGTATGTATATACGCTACCGTTCATTCATTCAAATTAGATTTTTCAAGATTTTTTTTTTTTTGAAAGAAATTAATACTTTGATTCAGCAAAGGCACACTAAATTTACTAAAAGTAACAGTAAAGACATGACACTTTATAAAAATTATTTCAAATAAATACTGTCCATTTGAACTCTCTATTAATCAAAGAATCCTGAAAAAAATGCATCATCGTTTCCACCAAAATATTAAGCAGCAACTGTTTTCAACATTGATAATAATAATAGAAAAACTGTTTCTTCAGCTGCAAATCAGCATATTATATTTCTGAAGTATCATGTGACATTGAAGACTGAAGTAATGATGCTGAAAATTCACCTTTGCATAACATGAATAAATTACATTAAAAATAAATTAAATTAAATTAAAATGTAATAATATTTCATAATATAACTGTTTTTACTGTGTTTATCAAAAAGTAAATGCAGCCTTGGTGAGCATAAAAAACTTCTTTTAAAAACATTAAAAAATCTTACTGACCCCAAACTTGTAACTGACGTATAGATTCAGAATATTTTACAATTATGTGTATGTGCTTGCCATAAAATGTATGTACAACAGGTTTATAACAATTACATGATCTCTACAAAAATAAAACATATGCTGACCATCTGTGTGTGTATGTGTGCATGCTTGTATGTAAACGAGTGTACTTGTTTGACCCAGTTGGTGCCAGGCACTCTGCTTTGCAGGCAGACAGATAGTGCCATAGAGAGGGTTAGTGTTTGACTTTTTATGTGCTAAAAGAACATTTTTGATGTTAAACACACAAGCAGAGCTTATCATCATGTGATGGAAAAAAATGGTGAAGGTGGTTTATAGAGGTTCACACAGATGCTTTTGGAGTTCTCATTTAACGCATGTGGCTTTTTTCTGTTACTAATCTTTACTATATATGTGCTTTCTTCCGTTTTTTCCTTGATTCTCTGTTCTTCATCTGTCTTCTGACCCGTGGTGGTTATATATCTGTGTACGTTTGTCTTCTCCTCAGACCAACACCAGAAGGCCCAAGGTGAGCTCAATCCTGCATGTCACATCTGTGTGCGCTTGTGTTTGCTAAATAATCTCAAAGAAAGTTTGTGGTTGACGTGATTCATTTGAGAGTTTTTGATATCAGTGGAGCTTTAGTGATCTCTGCATGTGTCTTTCAGCAAACGCGGGCTGGAGTGGGGATGAAGGTGGGCTCAGGATCAGCTTCTGCTGGAGAGATGAGCAGCAGTGAACCCAGCACACCTGCCCAAACACCACTGGCTGCTCCAGTTATACCTTCGCCTGTGGGAACACTGCCTTCGCCTGGGGCTCCTCCCATCCCGGGACCCAGCAAGGTCAGATGCTTAAAGTCACACATGTTTACAGACACAAATATAACCACTACTTTTGTTCTGTTTATTTTTAAGCTAGAATGTTACACAGTATTCACTTTTGCATCAATTGCACTGTGAAAATGTCTGTTTTTAGGTCGTCAAGGTTACAGATGTTATGAAAAACTATTGACCTGTTTACCTGTATCATAAATGGGTTTTTCTTTAACTTTGGGTGCATTTACAGTACCATTCAAAGGTTTAGGGTTGGTAAGATTTTTTTTATGTTTTTGAAAGAAGTTATTTATGCTCACCAAGTCTGCTTTTATTTGATCAAAAGTACAGTAAACACAATAATATTGTGAAATACCATCTAAATGTAAAATAGGTTTTATTTGAATGCATTTTATTTATTGTTTCTATTTTAGTATGTTTTAAAATACAATTTATTCCTGTGATGGCAAAGCTGTATTTTCAGCATCATTACGCCAGTCTTTAGTGTCACATGATCCTTCAGAAATCATTCTAATATGCTGATTTGCTGCGTAAAACATTTCTTGTTATTATTAATGTTGAAAACAGTTATATCATTTTATAATATATAAGATCAAAATAAAACAACATATATATATATATAATAAAAATATGTAATGCAGAAACTGTGATTCCAGTGAAACCGTCAGCAGTCTTTGAAGGATACTTTGTTAAATAGAAAGTTCCAAAGAACAGCATTATTATTATTTTTACCTTATAAATGACTTTACTGTCACTTTTGATCAATTTAATGGATCTTTACTGAAGGAAATTGTTAATTTCTTTAAAAAACAAAACAAAAAACATTTGAACGGTAGTGTATGACCCAGGGGTTGATTTTTATTAGCCAATTTATTTTTTCAGTTATTATTATTATTATTTACCCTTGTCCCAGGCCCAGATTTCAATCCTAAAAATATGAAAGTCAATCATAAAAATATAAACTATTACACTGTTCAAAATGATTTGAAATAATGGTAAAACTAAATATGACTTGTGAACAGAATATTTTTATTGTATCTCATTTCCAATAAAGCTGTAATTTTACCAAATTATGAAAAAGTGAAAATATTAATTGTGTGAATCTAGGATACATAAAAAGTTGGCTATTACATTTTTTATTGTTTTCATCATCTTCAAATGCTATTAAACCCAATATATACTTGAGATGTGATGGAAATTAATAAAAAATCACTTGTGATGTACAGTATGTATGTTCACATTGATTGTAGACAAATGGAATATATTAGTTACTAGTAAGAGTGAAAAATGTTGGTGACTTTTGTTTTCTAAAAGTCCACAGGGCCAAAAGTGCAAGTAGTTGAAGGAACACCCAAATCATTTAGATTAGGTTCTGAACAATTGAGCAACAAAAACCACAACATGACTTTTCTCTGACATTCATGTAAATGTGAGAGGTCTTCTTGAGTCTCGTACAGCGACTGCACTCTGCATGCATGCATTCACTCTCTTGCAGGAAGAGGAGTCACTGCGTGCCCAGGTGAAGGATCTGGAGGAGAAGCTGGAGACGCTGAAGATGAAGAGGACAGAGGACAAGGCAAAGCTGAAGGAGCTTGAGAAGCACAAGATTCAGCTGGAGCAGCTGCAGGAGTGGAAGAGTAAGATGCAGGAACAACAAAATGAACTGCAGAAACAACTCAAGGAGGCCAAGAGGGTATCAAGTATACATTTACTGCAGAGGAATGTGTCATGATATGTGTCAGAGTGTGGATAATGAAAGTGGCTGGTATTCT
Source organism: Sinocyclocheilus rhinocerous (assembly GCF_001515625.1). NCBI lineage: Eukaryota > Metazoa > Chordata > Actinopteri > Cypriniformes > Cyprinidae > Sinocyclocheilus > Sinocyclocheilus rhinocerous. Next base: position 1,213,874 of record NW_015667306.1, read on the forward strand.
ATTATGTAGGAATCTAAGGAAGCTCTTGAAGCTAAAGACCGCTACATGGAAGAGATGGCAGATACAGCAGATGCCATTGAGATGGCCACACTGGATAAGGAAATGGCTGAAGAGCGGGCCGAGTCACTGCAACTGGAGGCTGATACTCTAAAAGAGAGAGTGGAGGAGCTGACCATGGACTTGGAGATACTCAAACATGAGATAGAGGAAAAAGGTACAAACACACCTAAACATTTGCTACTGTTCAGAAGTTTGGGGGCAGGTGTGATGGCAAAGCTAAATTTTCAGCAGCCAGTCTCCAGTCTTCAGTGTCATTTTAAGAAAGCTCAATATAGAAAGAATGAATAAATAGAAAGTTCAGCATTTATGTGAAACAGAAGTCGGTTGTAACATTATAAATGTATTTATGGTCACTTTTGATAAATTGAATGTGTCCTTGAGGATTTAAAGTATTAATTTCTTTCCAGAAAACAAATTGACTCTAAAATGTTGTACGTTGGTGTACAGTACATACTGTATATGTTTCAGTATTCATCAGTGACCACAATATGTGCTTATTAATCTATAAAAACTGGCCTGCAGGATCAGATGGAGCAGCATCTAGTTACCATGTGAAGCAGTTAGAGGAGCAGAATGCTCGACTGAAGGAGGCTTTGGTGAGGTCAGTCTGTAATGAGTCTCATGGTTTACATCAGTGTTATTTGATTGTGCTCAGTAAAGATCATAATATCATTTGCTCTGTGCATTAGGATGCGTGACTTGTCTGCATCAGAGAAACAAGAGCATGCAAAGCAACAGAAACTAATGGAGGAGAAGAATTTTGAGCTGGATGCCCTGAGATGCCAGAAAGAGAAACTACAGGAGGAAATGAAGATGTCTGAGAAAACGATTGATGAGCTCAAAGAACAAGTGAGTCGTGCCACTATTAAAACTGAGAGATGTAGTGAGAGTTTATTGTATCTCTTTGAGTTCAAGAGATATAATAATATTTTATATAAATTTATAATAAGTATTATAATATTATATATGAATATTATGATAATATAATATAATATATATTATTATAGCATGATCTATATTATAACTATATTATTATTTTTGCAACACCTGGCAATCTGGTAACATTCATTAGTAGTTTAAAATGAATTCAAACAGCTGAAGTAACATTTGATCAGGGTAAGTTCCCCCTGCAAAAAAGTACTGTGGTGAAATCATGGTACAGTTATGGTAACATATGATAATATCACTGAACTTTTCTATATGTACCATGGTACTGAATGAATATCATAATAAAATGCTATCAATCATAAAATACTACGGTACTTCAAACTATTTCAAACAATGCCGTGTTTTTTACATTGCACATTTAAAGGAAAAATGATTCAAATTAAATGTTTTAAACGTAAATTTTAAAATGAAATTAATTGTTATTATTGTTTAATTATTATTAAAATATAATATATTTAAATTTGATATAAAAAAATAAATAAAATTATTGTCATTGTTTAATGTCTAATAAAACGGCGTAATACCATGATACTTTTTGGAGCTATATGTCAATGCGCTAAGGGTGTGTGCTAATGATCACTATGTGTGTTCTTGTGTGTGTCAGGTGGATGCTGCTCTCGGGGCGGAGGAGATGGTGGAGATGTTGACGGATCGTAATCTAGACCTGGAGGAGAAAGTACGGGAGCTCCGAGAAACTGTCACAGATCTGGTGAGTGTTTGAAGAGTTTGTGTAGAAGTGTATACCATGATGTAACAGTATACTGAGGTTTGTGTGCATGTGCTGACGTAGGAAGCCATCAATGAGATGAATGATGAGCTGCAGGAGAACGCCAGAGAGACGGAGCTGGAGTTGAGAGAGCAGTTGGATCTGAGTGCTGCCAGCATCAGGGAGGTGGAGAAGCGAGTGGAGGCAGCACAAGAAACAGTGGCAGACTACCAGCAGACCATCCAGAAATACAGAGAGCTCACCGCACACCTGCAGGTGCTGCTGTGCTTCACAACATACCAACCTCAACACATTAGTACGGCTTAAAATGCAGACCTCACAAATAATATGGGACACGTACTTCACATCATTTGTGTGTGTGTGGAGCAGGAGGTGAACAGGGAGCTGATGAGCCAACAGGAAGCCAGCACTGAGCAGCAGCAACAGCCTGCAGAGATCTTCGATTTCAAGATCAAATTTGTGGAAACCAAAGCTTACGCCAAGGTGAATCCAGTGAAATCCAATGAAACCGTGGTGTTTATGTAGTCCAGTGTTTGTTTGAACAGATCCGATTCACAAACTAATTCATGATTTTTGTTTTCATTCATTTCTTTAATGAATCAATGATTGGTGAATCAGTTTGAATTGAACAAAGGAGTTATTGGTTTGAATTACGAACTGAATTGTCAGATGATTCATTTCTTCACTGAACTGCAGGATATTATGTTGAACTCAAAATGAGCCAGAGGTTTACAGCTGACTGGTTATTCATATGACACTATTTAGCTGAGTAGCAATAAAATATAGATATATTACCGTTTAAATGTTTGGGGACTGCAAGATTTTTTTAAAGAAATTAATACAATGTTACAAAAGATTTCTACTTCAAGTAAATGTTTTTTTCTTTAAATTTTTTACTTAGTTTTTTTTTTTACTAAATAGATGTTGTTGTTTTTTTACTTTACTTTCAACAAAGAATCCTGAAAAATGTTTCACAGTTTATGCAAAAATATTAAGAAGCAGAATTAGAATAACATTTCTAAATGACTGGGGTAATGGCTGTAAATTCAGCTTTGCCATCGCAGGAATAAATGACATTGTAAAATATTTTACAATGGAAAACCATTGTTTGAAATTGCAACAGTATTTCACAATATACATGTTTTTACTGTATTTTGGATCAAAAGCATTAAACATTCTTTCAAAAGCATAAAAAAATCTTACCAACCCCAAACTTTTTTGTAAACCAAAAAAACAAAAACAAATGACTAGTACTTATATTTAAGAACTAGTCATTGTTTGTTGTGTTGTTAGGGGATGGGTGCCTCCTGCTCGTAAAAAAAAAGGCAATATGTGTCTTTCATAGAAAATGTATGCGTTTGTAATTCTAGGCCATAGAAATGGAGCTTCGTAAAATGGAGGTAGCTCAGGCTAACAGACAGGTGTCACTGCTGATTTCCTTCATGCCTGACTCCTTCCTGAAACACGGAGGAGACCATGACTGTATCCTGACTCTACTGCTCATCCCACGACTCGTCTGCAAGGTGACATTTCTGAATATGCATTTGAGCGCTAAGCACTAAACCATGGTCATTCCAACCTGCTATGTGCTTTTTTGTGAGTGTTGGTTGAATGTGTTTGTGTATGTATGCTGCAGGCAGAGCTGATCAGTAAACAGGCCCAGGAGAAGTTTGAGTTGACTGAGACGTGCTCTCAGAAGGCTGGCATGAGAGGAGCCGTCGGAGAGCAGCTGAGCTTTGCTGCTGGACTCATCTATTCTCTCACACTGCTACAGGCAACACTGCACAAATATGAACAGTAAGTTTACCTAAACTTACACACACTTTCTAACATCCTCAAGAGCATTTAAGTCCTCATGACATATGTTAATGGATGGCATTATTTTTCTGTGTTGACATATTTCCTGTTGAAGCAGTAAGTTGGGTAAAGCAGCTCAAATGGCTTGTTGTTTTTTTAAGATGTCTCTTTATCTCTCTTGTGCAGTGCTCTGAGTCAGTGCAGTGTGGACGTGTACAAGCGTGTGGGTTCTCTGTACTCTGAGATGAGCATTCATGAGCGATCCCTGGATTTCCTCATAGACCTCTTGTACAAAGACCTGCTGGATGAAACCGTCAATGTGGAACCTCTTACCAAAGCTATTAAATACTATCAGGTAGCGTAATGCCATTTTGTAGCACTTGCATTGCAGAACTGTAATAATATTCCATATATATATATATATATATATATATATATATATATATATAGCATT
>NW_015667306.1:1217877-1237163 GCF_001515625.1 Sinocyclocheilus rhinocerous
TGAATTTTCAGCAGCCATTACTCCAGTCTTCAGTGTCACATGATCCTTCCAAAATCCTTCTAATATGCTGATTAGCTGCGCATTTCTTATTATCATCAGTGTTCAAATGAACAGTATTTATTTGTAATATTTATTTATTTGTAATTTTATAAATGTTGTTAATGCTACTTTTGATCAATTGAACATGTTGCTGAATCAACATTTCTTTTAAAACTTAAAATGTTAATGACCCCAAATTTTTTACGGTAGTACATTCTCATACCTATCTAACGGAAAAAAAGATGTTCACTCAGTATCATGACTGCAGCAAAGCATTTACAGACCAAAGCTTGAAACCTAAACTTACTTAGTGAGCTACTATTTGTCTTTCAAGCACTGGTGTTGTCTTCCGAATCTACAAATCAAGTTATTTATTGACATGCATTTCTCTGTGTTGTAGCACCTTTACAGCATTCATCTCGCTGAACAGCCTGAGGACTGTACCGTGCAGCTAGCAGACCACATCAAAGTAAGCAACTAACTTAGACAAACACAAAGAGAGAGACCCGGATCGCTACACATACCTTTAACACATCTTCATGTGTCTCTTTAGTTCACCCAGAGTGCTCTGGACTGTATGGCAGTGGAGGTGGGGCGTCTGAGGGCCTTCATACAGACAGGACAGGATGAGGAAGCATTTTGTGTGCTGCTGAAGGATCTGGACACTTCCTGTAGTGACATACGACAGTTCTGCAAGAAGATCCGTCGGCGCATGCCAGGCACAGATGCACCCGGCATCCCAGCTGCCCTCAGCTTTGGAACCCAGGTGATGTGCTTCCAAATCTCATTCATATTATCTATACATTAAATTGTATATAAATCTAAGCCTTCTGTTGATGAGGTTTATGTGTGTGTAGGTGTGTGAGACCCTGGCAGAGAGCAGAAGGCAGCTGGCCTGGGTGAATGCAGTGCTTCAGGAAGTGGCAGCGGCAGCCGCTCAGCTCATCGCCCCTCTCAGCGAACATGAGGGACTGCCAGCCCTCAAACTGGAAGACATGGCCTTTAAAGCAGCTGAACAGGTATACAGTATTTTGGTGACTCTTGAGAAAACATGTCTGGGTCACCATAAAAATAAAATATAAAATAACATAATATGTCATAATAAATAATAATAACATAATATGGTCAGTAATACAGTGGAAACTGTAACATTTTGAAATATTATTACAATTTTAAATAACTGTTTTCTATTTTAATATAGTGTAATTTGTATAATGTAATGTAATTTATTCCTGTGATGGCAAAGCTGAATTTTCAGCATCATTACTCCAGTCTTCAGTGTCACATGAGAAATCCTTCAGAAATTATTATCATATGCTGAATTGCTGCTCAAGTAACATTTCTTATTATTATCAGTGTTAAAAACAATTGTGCTGCTTAATATTTTAGGAAACTGTGATAAGTTTTATTTTTCAGGATTTTTGATGAATAGAAAGTAAACATGTTAATTATTAATTAATTATTAAGCACATAACCATAATACGTTTGGACATTTTACTTTTAAGCAATTCTCATTGCTGTCACTCATTCTGTACTGTTTTAAAAACATTAAAAAATATATATATATATTATTTTTAATAATTTTTTATTAAAATCAGCATAAACTAAATATATAGTATATATTTACTTTATAAATATAAGTAAATATAATATAATATAATATAATATAATATAATATAATATAATAGCAAATGGGGATGTAATGCTATCTGGTTTTTTTTCTTCTTTTTTCTCAGATCTATGGGTCACAGGGCATAAACCCTCAAGAGTGTCTGCGCCAGTCATGCAGTGTTGTCATAGCAACCATGAACAAGATGGCTACCGCTATGCAGGAGGGAGAATATGACTCTGAAAGACCACAGAATGGAGTAAGTCTGTGCTCAGTCTGCCTCTCTAACACTATGGCTATGAATCTTTGTGCTTGTGTCTCAGTATGTACAGTGGGTACGGAAAGTATTCAGACCCCCTTACATTTTTCACTCTTTGTTATATTGCAGCCATTTAAGGGCAGAAATCACTGATGCTGAAGGACTCGGCCTCAAACTTGAAGACAGAGAAATGGTCATCAAAGAGCTGAAGAAATCCCTTAAAATAAAGGTAGAAGCACTCATACTCAGCATTAAGAGTCGCGAGATATCAAAAGTTTGAAATAATGTGAAAATGTTGAGTGAAAAGGCTCTTTGTTTATAGGGAGAGGAACTAAGTGAGGCCAATGTGCGTCTCAGTTTACTGGAGAAAAAGCTGGACAGCGCGTCTAAAGATGCAGATGAGCGAGTGGAGAAGATCCAGATGGTCCTAGATGAGACAGTTTCGCTCCTGAAAAAGAAGGAAAAGTAAGAGATGACATAGAGGGTTGTTGCACATAACTCCTAATGTGTGTCTTAATGTCCCAGTATAGTGATGGGGATACTACTGTAAGAAAGGCATTTAATGTGGCTGTTATAATCCGTAGGGAGTTTGAGGAGACCATGGATGCTCTCCAGGCTGACATAGACCAACTAGAGGCAGAGAAAGTAGAGCTTAAGCAGAGAATCATCAGCCAATCAAAGATGACCATGGAGGGCCTGAGAGGAAGTCAAGCCTCTGGCATTGCCTCCATTGTGACTTGTGGCATCACTGCTGGTAAGAGAAACATAAGGGAACCAGTTTAACTTGAACACTACGTTAAAATGTATTTCTTAAGTCTTCATTTTAAATGGTCTAACATGTCTCCCATTGTTTGTATTCCTTTTAGAAGAACAAAAAGGTAATTTTTTGTCAGTGTAATATTTAAATATCTCCGGTCTCTTTTTCTCCCACTCATGGTCTGTCTGTGTGCTGCATGTGTGCTTGAAAGTTATTCTTATTTATGTTACTAGATAGTAGCATTTTTAGTTTTTGTTTCACAAAGATTTTGTCATGTTTCCCTTTCATAAGTTGCATGTACTGTAATCAAGAACCATGCAATAAGTGACCATAACTTAATGTCATTTATTGCACCGAATACTTGATTCTGATTGGTCAATCATGACATTCCTCTCTTTAATATATTTAAGTAGTATTCAACAATGTAGTTTCCTTCCTCATAGCTTCCTACATGTTATTTCATGTCTGCCATAAAACCTGTGGATTCTTTCTTCTCATCTAATATAATATGTAGCCATCTAATAAGTATGATAATGTACAGTCAAGACATTAAAGCAAAAAATTATCTTTCAAAAATCCTTAAATTCTAATCACTTTGTTGGGTTTGTTTTATAATGTGCATTATCACTTACATATATACCTTGTAAGTCAATGTAATATTTGACATCTCAATTACTGCAGCTGTTTTATTATAATCTCCATGTAGTGAAGTATCAAGGAAATCCTTCATGTATTTAATATAATCCACCTAAGATGATTCCTTTGAAATATCAGTGATATAATGCTATAATAAACACTACCGAAACGTGTCAAACATTTGGGGTTAGTAAGATTTTTTAATGTTTTTGAGAGAACCTTAACATGATTGCATTTATTTGATAAAAATACAGTAAAAACAGTAATATTGTGGAATATTATATATAAAAAAAATCAATTTTAATATAGCTGAATTTTCAGCAGCCATTACTTCAGTCTTCAGTCAGTGTCAATTGATCCTTTAGAAATCATTCTAATATATTGGTTTGATGCGCAAGAAACATTTCTTATCATTATCAATGTTGAAAACTGTTGTGATGCTTAATATTTTTTTGGAAACTGTGATACTTTTTTTTTCAAGATCCTTTGATGAATATAAAGTTCAAAAGAACAGCATTTATTTGAAATAGAAATCTTATGTAACATTATAAATTCTTTACTGTCACCTTTGATCAATTTCATGCCTCCTTGCAGAGTAAAAAAAAAAAAAACTTACACTGCCTTTAATTTCATTGGCGAATAATTTCAAATCAAGCAAATCAAAATTTGCTGTCAAAATTAACACTGGTTAACATGCAGTAATTTGTTCTGTGTGTGAAAGGTGTGTGTGCAGCTGCTGGAGTGCAAGTGATAGATTCTCCACTGCTGACTCAGCAGATTGAAGCTCAGCGACTCAGTTTAAAGCACCTAAAGAACGAGAACAACAGACTAAAGGTCTCTCCTACTGCTTCACAAGCACATTTCCCCAATGCAGGCGCTGAGGATTTTTTCTCACTTTTGTTTTTGTGTGTCTGTGTGGGCCGCAGGCAGAAAAGATGCGTGCTCAGCTGGCATCTCTTCCTCCTCTGAACGTGCCAAAGCTGGGCTGGCGAGAGGGCTGCAGGCCTGAGGTGCTGTCTAGCGCCCTCTACACTTACTGACCCCAAACTTTTAAACCATGGTGTATATATTTGTAAATATTTTTGAAAAATATATGAATTGTCTCTGTGTTTGTTAACATCAGTGTTAAAGGCAGGGTATGTGATTTTTCAAAAACACTTTAGAACTGAACGTGCCAAAGCTGGGCTGGCGAGAGGGCTGCAGGCCTGAGGTGCTGTCTAGCGCCCTCTACCGCAAAACAGACCAACTGCTGGATACTCTCCTCCAGATGAGTGCCAATGTGAAAGTGGTGGACATCACTGGGAAATCTCCAGGTCTGTCATAATTAGACTTAAAAATGCAGATTTCTGTTGTTTATACAGTAATTACTTTACAGTGTTTGTGTTTTCATTAACAGTGAGTCCCAGTGCACAGCTCCTCGAGCAAACAGCAAGACTGCAGTCGCTCAGTGACACTCTCGATAGGCTTAAGGTAAACCAAAAATGCTTTAAAATCAAACAGTCATCATTAAAATGTCTCCTGCACTTATTTAAGCAACTTCTTTCTTTGAAGGATGAAGTTGCTGAGCATGTAGTGACTCATAGGCCTGGTGCTCAAGTCTCGTCTGATTTCGCCACTTTTCCCTGCACTTCCTTTGTTAAGGTCAGACAAATACACAACATTTTCCCACATTGTCTGGGTCTGTATAAACCCCTCATTCTTCTTCCTCTGCTCTCAGGCAAAGGAGGAGAAGAAAGGAGATGCTGTGCTGGTTGGTCGTGTGATGATGCCTTGCGCGCGAGGACAGGAACAGGTGCATCGTCTTTTGCTTTCAAAGACACAGTTACAAAGAGTTCATTGCCTTCTCCAGACTTAAAATAACCCCCAAAAAACCAAACTTGCTCACATTCAGTCTTCAAAACATACATTGAAACAGCAGATATAATGGAGAATGGATCTAGGGCCACAAACCAAGAACAATAAACACAATAAATGCTTCATTTTGACAAGCCCACACAAGTCAAGCATTTGGAATGCTTTGAATGTGATGATATCTACCACAGCAAAATCTGTAAAATGATACAAAAAGGCTACAGATTTGAAACGTGAGACATGCTGAGGACGTTTTAACAATTAGACTTTATTAACATGGCATGAAATAGATGATTCGGCATGATCCCTACTGCTTTATATCTGCATCCATTTAATACCTTTCATTCTCTTCCCGATTTGGATTCCCATTGATCTATGTTTACAAGTATTTACCTAAAAGGATTACAGTTCAAATAGTGTATGTTTAATTAGTGGTGCTTCCTAAGTGATTAGACTTAAAATTTTCAACTGATGGACAATAAAACAAGAAAAATTACCAATAAAATGGAAGTAGAGATCCGAACCATATGATTGGACCAGGAAACAACCACCCGAACACTCTGGCAACCACCTAGCAATTACATCGCAACATACTAAAGAACAATTTAAGATCTTATAGCATCTCTCTGGCAACTACCTGAAGGACCCTAGCATTGTGGCATCAAGTTCTGCATGCACAAGCATCGCTTACATTATTTTCATAAAACGTAAAAATCTAGTTGGCCATTTAAATGTGCGTTCTCACTTGTGGTTGTTCAGTGAATTTTCATGGGCGAAATCCAGTCATTTCAACTGGGAATCCACCCGATTAGAAATTTTGCAAGAGGGCAAAAGATTTCCCCATTCATGTTGGCCACGTGGATTCACTGCATTGACCAACAGAAAGCTGCTTGGTTGAAAGTGAGTTCTGTGTGAGCTGTGCTTCATACATTCCTAAACTCATGACAATAGACAATGAAGCTTTTTACCTGCACCTTAATTATCAATCGTTTCACACATAAAGTTCAGTATCAAACCTACGATTTCTCATTTTATACATGCAGTGTTTAGAGAATATTCTGAATCAGGAGGCCAAAGGTAAACAAAAACCCAAATTCTGGGCTCTATTTATGTACTGTAACTGCAAACAAGCACACGTTAAATGATTCAACTTGGGACTGCTACATTTTTCTCTTTAAAACAGATCAGATCATTTTATCAGTGATTCCTTGGCACAGCCCTCTTCATATTCTCAAAACAATTACTCAAGTATCAGACAGGAAAGATAATATGCTCTCATTCACTTTTCACATATATAATAATAGTCAAAGATTTAAAAGATCTGTGTGCTTGACTGTGATGCTTGAATGTGTCATGCCAATGTGCTTTTGTAAAGGAAATACAATACAAATTTGAATGAATGATCCGATTTAGTGTCAGGCAAGTGCAGGATAGCATCAGGCGAATGCTGCTCTGGGCAAAAATAAAGAAGACATCATATAACAATATTTATTAACTGTTGTATATTTGCTCCAAGAGATTGTCAGTATTCAAGTGGTCTTAAGTTAGCAATGGTTTGCTTTGTTACTATTGTGTAAGTCATTAATCTATTAACTGTATAAAATGCATACTGTTGCTTACAATATTGTTGAATGTGTTGGCATCTTATATATAATGTGTCAATTAAATAAATTGTCAGAAATTGTTTGAATTCATTTCAATATTCTGTATTAAAAATATATGAATGTATTTATTTTTCATGTGTAACATTACACTCCTCAGTGGTCCAAACTGCTTCTAGAAAGAGCTTGCATAGATAAAACTAATGTGAATACATAGGAAATATTTGCATTGACTAACAAGCAATGAAAGAGCTTACAGGAACAGTTTGCAGATGAGCCATAAAAATGGTGATAGCTAAAATAAACCGATCTGTTTACCACATTAAAGAGCCACAGAGTTTTCTGCATCGCTTGCTAGAACTGAAGAATATATTCTACTTGACATGGCATATTACCAAACGCATCAGCTTGGATATATTAATCACATTTAGGGTAACTAGAACTAGAAACTACCAGTATGATTCTGCAACATATGGATACCACCACAGTATTGGACGGTAATAACACGGCTCCTCAGAACAATGGCACCATAAATGTAGACCAGATCCAAGAGATCATCAGATGGATCACATTTGCTGTTGGGCTTCCTGGCATTGGCTTTTCTATCTACCTCATGGGCATGCAGGCAAAAACTGGCAAGGCTGCTCCTGTCTTCCTCATCAGCCTGCTCGCATCCGACATCTTCAACATCCTTGGGCGGCCGAAGGCATCTGGGGAGGATGCTGAGAAAACCAGTATGTCGAGTATGGATATATCTTCCCTGATATTCTACTTCGGGATCATATCCAACATCGTGTTCATGGTCTGTGTTGCTCAGGAGCGATATCTGTTGGTAACCTGTCCACAGTATAATGCCTTCTGCATGAAGCTCAAGCAGTCGAGCATGATTTCATTGGCTGTGTGGGCAGCTCCATTTGCAATACTCTTTCTGGCTTACCAAGGATATGTCATCTTATTCTCCATAGCTCTTCTTCTCCCACTACCATTCCTGGTATTTTTCTTTCTGGATTCTTTTAGAGCCTTGTGGTGTACAAGACGGCCAGCAGCTGTGACTAACAAAAACAAGATTCTGGGTATGCAGGCGGTCATCTTGAGTAATTACAGTATGCTTTACCTTCCCTTTATCCTTAATACACTGCTCAAAGCATTGTCTTTAAGCTCCTATGTATACTACTTGGGACTTGTATCTGATCTTCTTCTCTATCTTGGCCCACTGGTGGACCCATTCCTCTCAATCTTCCTTACGAATGGAATCGGTGACATTTTGAAGGCCTTTCCCTGCTGTGCGAGGACAAACACTCAGGAGGAAACAGACTCTGTGAATACAGACACTGTGGAAACGGTGTCTGGGATCTTAACTCGGCTCTGAGAAAATTCTAATTGAACTTATAATAGCTCATTTTGATTGTTAGCATTTTACAGCTTTGTAATAGTTCACCCAAAAATGTCTTAATTCAAAATACTGTCATTATTTATTTACTCACCCCTCATCAAACATGTATAATCTTCTTTTTCTGTGGAACACAAAAGATATTTTAAGAGATGTCTCGGTTTTTTATGTCCATACAATTGAAGTCAACAGCTTTGGTTTGATTTTGGTCACTAATGTCCTTCAAAAAAAATCCTCTTTTGTGTTTTACAGAACTTATCAAAAATAACAAGTGCCATGAAAGTAGTCCATACAACTTGAGCAGTAATTTTCTAAGTTGCCTGAAGCTGTATGATAGCTTTGTGTGAGGAACGGACTGAAGTTTAAGTCTATAAATAATTGAAAATCTTGCCTAGAAATCTTCCTCAACAGTCGTGGTCACCATTCACTTTCATTGTATGGAAAAGAGCAGCTTGGCTGTTTTACTAAACATCTCCTTTCATGTTCCACGGAAATCATGTGGATTTCAAAAGACATGAGGGTGAGTAAATGATGACAGCATTTTCATTTTTGAATGACTCGCTAACATTATTCAGTGCCACAAAGACCATGATCAAACTTCAGAGGACACAAAGAAAAACAGCTAAAACTGAGTTGAAATGTACCATTATAATACATTATAAAACTCAACTGGTTAGTAACACATCCCAACAGGGTTTGCTCATTTCAAAACTATTTGACTTGACACAAAGTGGGATATGAAATAGATGTTATATGATAAAGATGTGTTCTATACCCTTTAGCTGTAATGTGTAAAATATTATTAACACTAATGTAGTGGACGTTAACATAACCTGTTTAGAGATTTAAAGGGTAGTTCAACCAGAAATTAATTTTTGTCATCTTTCACTCACCCTCATGTCTTTTGAAATCCACGATTTCCATTGTTCCATAGAATGCAAGAGATGTTTAGTAGAACAGCCAAGCTGCTCTTTTCCACACACTGACAAGTTGTATGGACTACTTTCATTGCACTTATTTTTGGAGACTAGTAACCTTTCACTTTCATTGTATGGAGAAGCACAGCTCAGACATCTCTAAATATCTCCATTTATGTTTGACAAAACAAAGAGAAACATACGGATTCAAAGCAATAAGAGAATGAGCAAATAATGACAAATTTAAATTTCAAAATGAATTATGCCTTTACATTAAACACTCTTGTATGTTTCCACTGAGTTGTCAGAATTAACTGATAACTTTGAGAACAGTATATTTCGTATATTTTCTTTAATAATCATAAAATGGAATACAAATGTTGTCTCAAGTACATATAAGACTCTAAAAACGAAAAAGGTGTAAAACATCTGAGGAAGGTCTCATAGGATAAGAAGTCTGCCACTCAAAGCAGACTGAACAGGTAGAGATCTGTAGAGAAAGAGTGCAGAGCTCTCCGAGCACGTAACGGTAAAAATCTTCAGGCACAGTCACAGTCACCAAAGTGTGGGATGTCATTACAAAAGTGTGGAGATTTGGCTTTTGTAACCCGCACACAACAGCACAATCATACACGGATTGGAACACAAGAAATCTGTAAACAAATGTTCTCCATAAAAAATTTTCTCATATTCACAGACTAGGCGCTTTCTGTAGGAATAAGGGGAAAAAGGCTAGTGAGCAACTCCAGCGTAAGAAAATCATAAAAAAAATAAAAAACAAAAAATGAATAAACAGAGCCATTGTGTATTCAAGTCCTGAGTTTTTAAAACAAAACATAATTCAAAACACTGACAAACCCATAGAAGGTTTTACAGTAAACACGATTGATAGTTTCCAGGCCCGTAACGGTCACTTAAGCGTACTGAAATAAATCAGTGAACACAGAAGGTGGGTTTCATCTAGTCCGCTGGTGAATTGCTAGTCTCTCAGGAGAGGGGGTGAGGGCTCTATTGACAGCAAACCAGAGATGGCCTGTCACTCAAGGCAGCAGGGTTCATCGGCGTGGTTGGTGTCGGGTAGGTCTGGGAGCGGGTGCCACAGTGCAGGAAGGCGTCGAGGCAGAGGCTGCAGCATCTTCGGCCTCCTCCAGCTCTCCCTGGAGCTCCTGACTAACACTGGACTGCAGTGCGGCCGGCGTCAACCACTCCTTTGGTAGGCAGCTCTGAAGGAAGGGCACACAAGAGCTGAAGTAAGCCAGTCGGTTCACCCAGCGTGGGATCTCTCGACCACAGAGGATCTGCCGCAGAAGTGAGGAGGGAGATATCGTGAGATTTTAGACTCTTTATGGCAACGTGGACCCAAAAGATTAATAATAATAATATATATATATACATATATATATATATATATATATACATACACACTTCCTTCAGCTTACCTCTGATAGTGCTGAGGAAAAGTGATTGCAGTTCTTTTGCATAAGGTGATAGGCGTTCCCCTTATATTCCTTCCCCATTTCCTCCACAATTCTCTCCACATCCTCTTCTGTGAAGTCTGTACTCCCTAAAACAATGGCCTCTCTGAGAAAGCAAGTAGAAAATAAAGAGGGTGTGAGAAAGGGCGAGAGAGGAAGAGGTTTTGCGAGAGAGGAAGAGGTTTTTGCAGAAATATTTTGCAGACAGCATGGAGATAAATATTGTGACTCACTTGAATTTGAATGTCTCTCCCAGTTCAGTGGCGTCACCAGGTGTTATCTCAAAAATACCTGAAAAAGGATAAGGATGTCCTCCATAGGCAAACTCTGCAATAAAAGAGAACATACGAGTTAGGTTATTAAAATATCTCCAAGATCGGTCTTTACAGAGAGATTGCTAGTATTGTGCTACAGTGCACATTTTATCATTTGCATGAATTTTAAAGTCTTGCCAGTTTAAACTTTTAAATTACTTCACACACGCTATTTTGACTTTTATACGGGTTTCAGAGCGCACACACAGAAACTGGCTGTCACAGTTCTCTTTTGCACTTAAACTCAAATACACACATGGCTATGTCAAAAACACACAAGGTTTACACACACATAGTCAGTTGTGACTTGAACGTAAACATTTGGGAGAAAATTGGTTGTATCTCAGTATACTGGATCAGTGTATTTGGTCTGAAAGTGACACATGCTGCTGTCTGTGTCATTAATGTTAATCAAACAACAAAAACAAAAGAGAAAAATCACTCACTGCTCCTGACTAAAGAACTTTTGTAGTTTTAATAAGAATCAATGTATATTTAATTCACTGAGTGAAGATTAAGGAATGTTTTATTTTTACATTTGATTATTCAATTTCTTACTTGAATGCTACTGTTAAAAAGCTACTGTTCCTAATTTTAAACACTGTTTATTTCAGGAAAATTGTGATTAGACTGCTGATTGTGATCTTGGCAGAAAAAAACAATCGTGATATACATTATTTTTACTATATCGCGCACCCCTAGTCTGAGTATTAAAGCGCTCTGACAAGCACTTGACAATAGTGTTATTATTACTGATATACTATTATTTATGCTATATTATTGTTTGTATAATTTGTATAATTTTCAGTTTTCATTTCATTTTTAGTAATTTTGTGTCATTTTTATTCTTTTTTTAAATTTCGATTTAGTTTTAATTTATTTTCAGTATTTTAGTTATTGTAGTACTTTCAGTACAATTATTTTATTTTCTATTTACATTTTTCATTTAATCTTTATATTTTGTTTTATTTTAATTAATGAAAATGTTTTTACTAGTTTTAGTCAGTTTCACACTTCAGCAATGGGTGCAGATAGTGTAAATGAACATCTATTTATAACCTACACAAGTGAGGATGATATGTTATCTGTCTGTCTATTTGAGGTGAAGGCGAAAAGCAAACTTTGATGATCAGTATCTTGTGCTGTTAGTGCAATTAGCATCCAGTAAAAGCACTTTGTCTGTATAAACACCCTAGAAGGCTGTGTGCTCTTATTAGTCATTTTGTTCACACAGACAACATTCAAGAACACATTCGGAGGCAGAAACTGCTTTAACTGCTTGTTAAAGGTCTTTTCCTGTTGCGTCAACAGATCATCTATGATGTGAGGTTTAGTCATGTTTAGACACCCCCTTCTTTCTTTGTTGCAGTCATACAAGTTAAACACTGGATTTCTAAATAGCTTGACTCATTTGTGTCTGAGTCATAATGCGAGCCTTACCTCTGCCATAGATCTCAATTCCTGAGTGAAAGACTCCAATTCCCAGAGAGGTAGTGAACTCATTTATCCAGTACTATAAGGAAACAAAACAAGGCTGAGTCACATACAGTCAAATGGTAAAAGTGTTTCAAGGACAACTGGGTTGCTGTTTTGATTTGCAGTGTTCAATGACAGTGGCGGTGGTTAAATCTGCAAAGGATGTTAATAATAGGTGTTAATATATTCAATAGATTCTCATTCTCCATAATAAACCATTCTTAACTATGGACTTAATGGACTCAAATGTACAGTACTACTACACTCCTATTAGATCTTAGTGAGGTTAGACGCCACATTGAATTTAACACGGATGAAAATGAGACTGTGAGGGATAGACTTAAGAGTAGTAGTTCTCAACTCTGGCCCTCGAGGTCCACTTTCCTGCAGAGTTTAGCTCCAACCCTAATCAAACACACTTGAACAAGCTAACCAAGGTCTTCAGGATTACTAGAAAGTTACCGACAGGTGAGTTTGATCAAGGTGGAAAGTGGACCTCGAGGGCCAGAGCTGTAAACCCCTGAATTAGAGTTTTTACAATGGTACACACTGTATACATTTTTAATTTTTGTGTAATTTTCACAACTCACAATTTTCTGTCTACTGAACGTTTTTTTAGAAAGGCATTTCGTCAGCTGAACAACTGGTATGTTGTTAAACAACAATCCATTGAATGAACTGTACTTCTACCCGTACGGTTTTGTTTTCATTCCTGTCAAAAATAAAACATGGCGCTACCCTGACTAAGGTATATGGGCAACTTAAATCATTATTAAAACAAATGGAGGATGTGCAGAACTCAGTGACAGAGCCTTCAAATTCTAAGGGAATCTGTTGATCTTTTTGAAATATTCTGTAGGTGACCCAAATATGATATGTGCATTTGAAATGGATATTCATAAGACAGCTATAATCATTATTTTAAAAAAATTCATAAAATTTGGTCCATTTTAAAATTTATTATTTTAGGTTTTGTTATGCAAATTATCTTTATGATTACACTAATAATCCATTATGACTTATTAAAACCATTTGAACAATTAAACTAAACAAGTATCCAAGATGATTACCACATTCAAAATGAGCAAACATGCATTGAAGAGTAACATATGGATATGTAGAGACAGCCAATGTGACTCAGCGCATGAAAAACCTTTGTGTTCAAACCCAGCGTATTTCATTAACAGGTCAGCTGTTTGAGGAAGTATCCGACAGCTGCCCCCAATTTATTATGTATCCCCAGAAAATAAGATGTCACTGGACCAGCTGGGTTCTAGATGTCCAACACTTTATGGCATTAGGGTGCTTTCACACTTGGTTCGATTGCTTGGTCCGAACCGGAGTTCGATTGCTCCCCCCTCCCCCTGCCCCCGCTGGACTGTGTTCACATTATATTATTTGGGTCCGAACCGCGGTTTGTTTGCGTCATCAAGCCAGCAGCTGTTTACCCCATTGCTTAGTAACGAAGGCGTGTACTGCGCTACTTTATCTACATTTGTAATATATTCATTAGCACATTCGTTTTTGGCACAGTGTAAAGTGTTGTTTTGTTGAAACATAATTTTAAAATACGAAAGGTTAGTCAAAAATAAGTGTAAAGAGATCTTTATCAAGAATTATCATTCAGGGTTGTCAAATAACGAGAGTACTCTTATTATAGAGAGTTATATTATAGAAAGCTCTACTTATCCTTCTGGCCTCAATTACTTTAAAGCTTATTATACATATCCTTCCTCACTAGAGGGATTAGTCTCTCTGTGATCAGCAACAGGATTCTAAGTGTGATTTTCAGCAAAAGTACTCTTATGCCAATAGAGCTGCGATTAGAAAATAAAATGCTCTGAACATGAATTATGTGGGAGATCTCACACTGATAAGTTCCTATGGGAATTGCTGTAAGGGGACTTTTCATTCCAGTTAAAGACCTCATGGTCATGCTAGAACCTGGGTTTATGACAACAACGTTTGGGGACATAAACCCATGATATTTGTGGATGTGTATGATTAATAATGAATTAGCCTCAAAATTACAAACTACACTTTAGAAATCACAGGCCACTTATCTGTCAAAATAGAAAGACTTGTACTGACAAATTTCCCATTTCCTGCTTAATAAGCTGCACATCTCATACATGGTTTATAGGCTAAACTAAGGGCATACAACTTGTAATGTGATTCCCATCCAAATTAACATTACTTGACATCTTTTAAAACCTGGAGTAGCTCAAATTTCTAGCCTTAATCTTTATGTGAGAACATAAAATAGCCCAACATAGTACTATGACTGAGTGAAGAGGCCTAAGGAAAGTATACATTTCCATGACCCTGTTTCAAAGGGTCAATGAGACACGATACAGACTAAATATTTAAATGGACACTATTCAGGTTACTCAGTGATCAATGACACTTAAAAGGTAAGGTCAATTTTTCCAGTAAATTTTCTAGTATTTTTTTCAGTCCACAATGCATTTGTCCACTGTTTAATGTAAATGAATAGTGCTAAATACAGTATGTAAATAATATTATAGGATATAATATATACATCCATGAAGAATTATAAATTACATAATCAAATTAAAAATGATGGAAAAATATAAAAAGTATTAATTTAAAAAGATGTATATTTTATATAGACTTTAGATTTTACATTTATTGCACATTTTATTTATTATATATATATTTTTTTTTTACATATTATGCATACAAATATTCAAGTACTTTGAGAGCGTAGGGAAACTTGACTCAATTGTAGTGCTTTATGGGAGTGGGTGGGCGGTAAAAAGTTCTTCTGGTGAAAAATTGCTTTTGTTTAGATTTTTTGTTTCGATTCTCTGACTGGTGACACAGTCAGAATTTTCAGATTCTTTTTCAGAATTATGGGTAATGTAGATTTTCCACCAGCAATTCTGCTGTTGAACTTGATTGTTTAAAAATAAATTGAAATAATGTGGCCTGATAGCTCCAACAAAAGCATATACCATTGATTAACAACCTCATAGCTCAGAGTAGGTCTGTCTTTAATGTCTTATAACTTATCATTAAAAAACAATTTCCATATGGAGACAATGAATAGAATTTTTACTTCTGGAATGGATTGTTGCACTACTTCCAGTCTCTGAGGGTACGTTTACATGACAACAATGCACTAAAAATGGAAATGCGTTTAAGTTTTGCATACAGACAACATTGTTAAAATGATCCCCCTTTACACGGTTTCACGAAAACGACTAAAAACACTGTTTTATGCATGCCAAGCCAGAAGTTGGCGATGTCACTTTGTAAAGAAATACGACATGCCTGCACACATATGCATTCTTATAGACTGAACACATGACACGCATGTGCATGACGTCACTGTTTTCACAAATTTGCAGTTTATATGGCGACGGTAAGTGTCGTTTTCAAAAACTTACACATTGGGGACATTTACACAACACCATTTTTAACTAAAAATGAAAAACTTTTTATGTGTTTTGGCAGTTCATTTACACGACAACTGCGTTTTGGGGGCATTACACCGTTATCATCTCTGTGTAAACTATTTTGTGAAAACAGTGACATCAAGCGTATTACTTGTTCACATAGTGTTTCTTTACATCGCCAACTACTGGCCTGGCATGCATAATACAGCTTTTTAAACTTTTTAAGAGGATCCACGTGAACGGGGATTGTTTTGACAACGTAGTTGCCTGTACACAAAAAACACAGAGGAACATTGTTGTCATGTAAACATACCCTCTGAAACCCGTTTTCAAAAGTTTGTGTTTTTAGGCCCACAAAATGCCATGGTCGTGTAAATGTTCCCTTTCGAGCATCACTCTATATTGCGAAGCATTCGCAGTGGGAACTCCTCCCCTTCTCCAAAATCCTGAAACCTTATAGGATAGTGCCAGTACAATAAACTAGCCAATTGTCGCTAATTATGCAAACTGCATGCAAATACTGACAAGCATGCAGTCAGTATATAATGCGGTGAGAGCGACAACTGCCTCAGAATCTTCTCCTTCACGCTGCTATAAGACAGGTTTCACCACATCCGATGGCTACCTTCTGCTGAATTCGTGCCGGTCCCATCGACCCCCCCGGACCAGCACAAGCACTGCATCGCCTGCCTGGGCCTGGCCCACTCTGAGGCGGCGTTCTCCGAGTCTGACTGCGTGCACTGGACTGACTTGCCGGCACGTGTTTTGAGGACTTGGAGGAGCATCGCTCATGGCCTTATGGGGACGAGGCCCACTGCCGCCAACGAGCCCTTCCTCGGGCCCTGCCATCACTCCTTTCGCCAGTCCTTTTCGCTGACGAGAGCAGGTGGTGAAGTCGTGGTCTGCACCCCAGACGGCGCGCGTCCACTCTTCCACTCAGGTCATGTTCTCCCACATGGACGGGGCAGAGGTCGACGGCTATGTGCGCATGCCCCCCGTTGAGGAGACCGCCACTGTGCATCGGTGCCCTTTCTCGGCCACGCTTGGCGCAGACCTCAGCCTGCCTTCTAAGCCTTACAGATTGACCTCCCACCTCGCTGACAAGGCTTAAACCTCGCGAAAAGGCATCCGCGCTGCACACGATGGCGGTGCTGCAGGTCTTTCAAGCTAAGCTCCTGCAGTCCCTGGACAGCAGCGACATGGATGCGGATGTCGTGAAAGACCTGCGCACAGAGACGGACTTTGCGCTGACGTTGACAAAGCGCTCTGCTCAAACCATTGGTCGTTCAATGCGCTTCATGGTAGTCCTACATAGGCACCTATGGCTGACCCTAGCTGACCTGAAGGACTCTGACCGGAAGGCACTCCTCAACGCACCGATCACTCCCTCTGGCCTTTTCGGGTACGCCGTGGAGTCGGTCGTTGAGCGCTTCTCTGAGGCGATGAGTCATCTGATGCTCCGGCGCATGTTCCATTCACCATCACGCTCCTCTTCTGCGCCCCGCTCTGCTCAGAGAACGGCTAAGCAGCCTGCCACATCCTCCGCGGCTCCTCAATATGAGCCGGAAGTTCACCGCAGGCAGTGGACGGAACCCGAGAAAAGGCGCCACGGACAGAGGAAGAACCTCCGCCGTCACAGCGGACCGCCCTCGGCTGCCAAGCCCTCGTCCTGACGGACCGGCCAAGAGAGCTCGCTGGAGACCCGACCCCCAAGCACTGCATTATGTTCCCCTTGTTCCTGTAGGTGACAAATGCAATGTTCATGTTTGTTCAGTAAAAACACAAACATCCTCACAAAAAGAGCTGTTTTCTCCTAATCATATTAATATGGTGTTACTCGTCCTGACTCAGAGCAGCGCAGAGCCGCTGTCTGTGCCTGTTACGGCCTCCCAGTGTTGTCCTCCACGAGCCATTTCCCTGCCAGTGCGTTTAGCCTCGCCAGTCTACAAACATTGCTGCCAGTGATAGCGACCACAGAGATTCGGCCACTATGTCAGGTCCTAGATGCGTGGAGAGCTGGGTGCTGAGCATAATAGAGCACGGATATTCCCTCAAGTTCAGATGCAGACATCCCCATTTCAACAGCGTGGTTCTGTCACTGACACTGCCTGTTGCTTGTTGAACACACAAAGCTTGATGCTTTTGAGTTTGTCAGAAAAGAACATTACAAACTGCTGAATTTTTGTCTGACAGGCAAGTTCCTTGATATTGATTAGCTCTTTATTGAACTCTCTATAAAAGAAATATCACTCGCAATCTTGCTGTAATGTAATACTGATTAATTGAGCTGTTCTCTTGTTGTTTTAAAAAGCAAAGCATACTTTATGTTAAGCTTCTTCTCAACAGCTGTCTCAAATCACACAGGTGGATTCAAATGACAGTTGAATTAACTGGGTCGAAGCTTTCAGCTAGACTGTCATATGAATACAACTCTTCATCTAACAAACTTGATGACCTGTTACTGCAGGAATGTGGTTAGACTTAAGTACTGTTGATGAAAGCAAATAAAAGCTGGATCCTCTCTGATAAGCTGCCAAATATTGCACACATTTCCTTAGACTATAAATCGTTATCTCTTTTCCATTGCATTTACTAATAGAGCTGTGAAATGCATGCTGACATGGCTAAGTCTCAAAACCTAGTAAGCTGACTACGTACACGTTTAAACGTGTCCAAAATGCTGCCTAAGTAGGCAGCTAACAGGGTTTGGAGGGGTTGAATACTACACACCTCTGTCACGGGAACGAGTTATATGCATTTGTTTAAAGCCACCTACCATATCATACACGTTCAGAATAACCGGCTCGTTTGCCATCACAGGGATGTTGGTGTTTTTCTTTCACTTTAGCTGCCGACCAGCTGCTGTTGCTGTCCTCCTCCGTTTTCCTTTTCACTCTATTGCTCAGCACCCGGACTTATTTTCTTTCCCTTTGTAAGCACATTTGCTGCGTCCTCTTGACCTTTGCTGGTTTGTAACAGTTTAGAGACATCTAAGAGCTGGTCCTGAAGGGGGTTTTCATTGATTGAATTTTTAGGCCACTTTTTTCAGTCCAGCTACAGGGAGTAGCGACGCTGCTATGCTAACTGCCATTTAGCTTCATAACAAGCTGAGACAAAAAAAGAACGGCACACAAGAGAAAGATAAAAATATCCGTGGAGACTCAGCCATTCAGACGACGAAGTGATATTTACAGTGAACGGAAATGAAAGCAGACGTACGTCAGATAAAAGGAAGACGTTTTAGCACCCGAGATATGAGCAACCTCCCCCGTTTTGTGTCAGACGTTAGTGCGTGCGGTTGAACCCCAACTGAATGCGCCTGCCTGATGATGCCCAACCTCACAGCGCTGCATTACTGCCACTCTAAATGCTTTTACAGAAAAAACAACACCCTCCACACATGCACACTTCATCATTACATTATAGTATCGTTACACATCCATACAATATTAAAACCAATCATATATGCATGTCAACATAATTTGTGTAAATTATTTTGTTTTGTGAAATGGGTTATATATATATATATATGTTATATAT